>NC_136599.1:6208426-6305926 GCF_910589615.1 Taurulus bubalis
ATGATAATATCATCCTTTTCTACCCCAAACCTCATCCATCCAAATGAGCCTAACAAGGGAACTGGCCCTCCATAGTACACCGTGCTGTTTAAGCCTATATCTTATATATCTTAAGCCGTATATCTTATACAAGTGTTGGCCATCTCTGCTGTGATCCATCAATGTAAACTAATTGTGTCCTGGTTTTCTGCCAATAATTTCTTTGTACGCCACTCAGGCAGTTCGCTTGATAACTGGTTCCCGGAAAATGAATATTTGAATCGATGAATATAGTACAAACAATGGAGCATAATTTGTATTAGAAATGATAGTTACAAATGTTGATTTGACAGATATTGATTATCTAATGAGATTATGGCAACAAGGCCAATAGGAAAAGGATCTGTGGATAATGTAAGTATAAAGTACAGCAGTGCACCCAGAGGAATCTGTATTTTCCTTTAACTTTTGATTTCACACAGTGGTACATGATAGTTAAGAGGATGTGAGTCCTTGACCAGCAATACGATGATGTTTCATACTTGGATACTGTGTGTCAGAGGAAGAGTTACATTTAGATGTCTTTCTACTAGGGCTGGTTGGATCAATACCTCCAGTATCGATACTAAGCCTCGTTTCTGGTATCGATAGGAGAGTTGCTCTGATCAATACCAAAGACGTGGATGAGGCTCATGCTAGATCACGTTCTGTGTGAACACTCAGTGCGTGTCTTCTCTGCTGCTGATGAACACAAGCATGCATTGAGAGATCACACCTTTTGTTTTCCGAGAGTTCATACAGTAAACATGTGTCATCCTTTTGTCACCCTTAAAAATGTAAATAGACACAATGAAGTCATCAACAGACCGTAGTCAAACAGGATTGCTTAATGTGTTCAGAAATAGGCTATAATGATGCACTCACCTTATTAAATATGACAGTAATGATACTTTTGCAGAACCATATGACAGTATAATGGTACTTTTGCAGGATCCATATCTTTTTTCATATTTATCTTGCTTGTACACACTGTATATTGTGTGTGTATAAGTACAAAGAGCAAAGTGAAACCGGAGTCAAATTCCATGTATGTGCAAACTTACATGGCCATTATAGCTGATTCTGAACCAGATTTTGCTTTGGTCTTCATAACCTCTGCATCAATATGATGCTACACATATTATAAAACCCCTTGAGGCAAATTTGTGGTTTGTTGGTTGTATAAAAAGTGCTATTACTAAACTTGCTTCTTCCACACATGTGAGATAGTTTAGTATTGACCTGGACTAGAGATCGACAGGCCCTGGACTGACATCACAAGGTCCAGGTTTCCACTTTTATGGACCCTTAGTTCCTACAACTCAATGTGCTCAAAAGGGGTTGCACGCAAAAAACACAATTTCCATGAACATAATAAAATAGCATGGTTGCTATAATGCAAGTGTCAGAATGAAATGCTGTGTGGACATATACTGTCCTCTAGTGGTGAGATGTTGCACATGAATCTTTGTGACTTTCCTTTCCTCAAACTTCCCCAAAGAGAGTAGTCACCTGTAGAGGGCCCTCTTGTCAAAGTTATTGTATCTTAAATCTCTTTTTTTTTGGTCTCCGTCATAAATCATACAGAATGGTGAACATCTTCCATATTTGAAAGTGGACACCACTTTGAAATACGTGTTGCACACGATGGTTCAGAATTAGAGCACGTGATGTGACAATGTAAGGAAGAAAAGGAGACATTTCTGTCCACGCAACCAGAGCAGATGGCGTTTCATAACCAATCACCATTTCAGATTCTATTGCCCAATCAGTTTCACATTTATATGTAAAGTAGCTTACTATTCCAGCAGATCAACAGATGGCTTGCAGTGTATGCTTGGGGACACTTATGTAAAGTCTTCACGATTTGTGTTCCTCATTTCAAACCCAAAACAGATTTGAAAGATAGCGATTGGAGGCAATGTGCAGACGTTAAGACACATGATGTGATTTCATCTTGCGACGGTAGCAAAGGTGCCATGTTTACCGACTTGAAATATTGGGTGCAGCGCTCGAAAAAGGTAGCCGGTTTCTTAATTTTGTAATTTCTCAAAATTAAAAAAGCTCAAACAGACAGGACTACTTGCGATATAAAAGTACTCCCTCATGAGTAAAAGTCTGCATTGAAAATGACACTTAAGGTCCATAAGTGTTAATAACAACACAATGCACTCAAAGCTAAGGTTTGTAATCTTAAAAAAAACAGCAAACTTAAAATGATCCAAACTGGGAAAACCTTTTTTTCAATGAAATTAGCTCAGATTTTTAAGGAAGTAGAAGTTCATATAACACATGAAATATTTAGTAAGGTGCAAGTATCTCAAAAGAACAATACTTGAGTAAATACTTAATTCAATATTTACATAATGCTATGTTAAAATAAGCTGAAGCTTTAGTTGAAAGTAGTGTGAAGCAGGTCTTAACTATGTATTAAAGTATTCTATGGAAACAAGAGCTATCTGTAACCTGGATGTCTAAAAACATTCACTGAGACTGAGTTATCGTCTAAAAACATTCACAGTTATCTGTTTGTGTGAGCACTTTATGTTGTACTTAAGTTAACATCTTATTGCACTGTTGTTGATGATTGTCTCGTCTAACGTCTAACGTCTAATGTTATGCACCTTCCGGCAAGAAAAAATCTTTGTTTGTGGCGAATAAATGGTTCTGATTCTGATTTAACCAGATTTTGACCATTTCAACCTCCACATCTCAAAGTCTCTTGACGTGCAAATCATATATTGCTTACTGGGTTTACCTTAAACTGTAAATCAGTTATTCAATATATTACCATCACTACGAAGAGCATAACTCGCCCCATTGTTTCCTCTGTACCCCACTTCCTGTTCAAATAGAACAAAGCAAGACGAATTCAAACAAAGAAATGAACCTCATTCAAGTGGGTTGTTCAATCATTCAGCAAACGTTGAATAAAATAAAAGCCCTCACACATGTAATGGTCCTTTCCCCTGGTTTAATAAAACAATACTGAAAGAAGACTCACATCGAATCGGACTACAAACTATATGTCTACATGGAAATAACACCTCCCTGGCTGGGAAGTGACCATTTTTTCCAGGATTTTGGGAAGTTTATTTGTAACCTGCTACATATCTGTTGTGTGCTACATCCATTACATTATAATCAGCCACGTGACAATAATCTCTTTATATCAGAGTGCAGTAATGCTGAACAATGCATGGAAAAGTTATTCCGACTCCCCCATTATAAGTAATAAAAGGATTTATTAAATTCACTGAGCTAAGAAGCCACATATCTCCTGTGCTTGGTGAAAGTTATTTAAGGCTTTTTATATATAAAATTAAGCTAACATCTTCTAGCTAGGGCATGAAAAGTGTTGGATTTTGTCGGAAGCAGGAGCCGAGTCCACTGAGGGTCATTCACGTACCTTCACTGAACAGTTATACAGTCATTAATAAGCACTATATCCAAAATACTTTACAAAGCCCAACTGTACATAGCACTGGTGCGTCCACATCGTGTGCTATACATTCTTTTGAGCATGCAGGTTCGCTTTCATGCGAGGAACACAGCATCACGAACATAAATAATGTCATGGTAAATAAAAGAGGATAAGAAATCTCATCCTTGCGTAACAAATAAATTGATCTTAACAACTGATAACTTATTCATTTAACAGAATCAGTGTCTTCTGACATGCACAAGGTGCAACACAAAATGCAGTGTCATTAAAAATGCTGTTTACGTTCCGTGCAACCACTCTAGTGCTCTTCATACCGACTTTCTCCTTGAACGAGGGAACTCCCGGAAGCTATGCCCAGGTGAAAGCGTGCTTCCTGGGGAAGAGAGTCCAGTGTTGTCCCTGGAGCCCAGTGAGCAGCCGTCGATCCTATAGGAGACTGAGTTATCGTAAACAGAATTTACATGGCAGTCGTGGTGCTCACCGGGAGACATAAGAGGACTCTCGCAAATCCCCAAACGGTAGCACACGCAGGAGCAGAGGGAGCTGAGGCTCGACTCCGGCCGGCGTCTGCCTGCCTTGATCTGAAGATGCAGCCTGTGTCTGCAGGGGCTTCTCTGCCTCTCCGGGTCCTCCGCCGGGGAAGCGATGAGGTTGGTGCAGCTGGTTCCTTCCTCCATCGGAAGGAAGAGCGTGCTGTGGCTGCGACTGTGCACGGCGTTGCTCCGGTTCCTCTCCCTGCGGCTGCCTCTGCTCTGTTCCCCGACTGCTCGGAGGCTGTGGGCCCCATCCAGAAGGCCTCGGCCCCTCTTCAGCGACGCCCTCTCCTGAGCGTCCCGCCGCTCATCCTCTGTGTTCATGGTGAGGAAGCGGAGCACCACCAAGTTCAGGAAGGCCCCGATGACGGTGAGCCCCACCAGGATGTACATGAAGCTGAACGCCACGTAGGGCGTTTTCTCCTGGAGGTCCTCCTTTTTCTGCAGGGCCACGAAGTCCCCGAAGCCAATGGTGGTGAGCGTGATGAAGCAGTAGTAGTAAGCGTGGAAGAAGCTCCATCCCTCAAAGTGGGAGAAGGCTGCAGCCCCGACGCACAGTGTCCCAATGCAGGACAGGAAGCCCACCAGGACCATGTTCTCCATGGACACCTCGGTGCGTCGGCAGCCCAGGCACTGCTTCACTTTGTGTAGGAGATAGCGGACAAAGGTGTTCATCCTTTCTCCCAGGCTCTGGAACATCACCAAAGTGAGAGGAATTCCCAGTACGGCGTAGAACATGCAGAAGACCTTTCCGGCATCGGTGCCTGGTGCGGCATGACCATAACCTTAATGCAGAGGGATGGAAATGAGAATAATACAACGCACACTGTGGCAACGCTTGGATGGAGGAACACATTTCTTTAGTTCAGATTTAGTCTGCAAAGCAAGCATGACATGTTGCATTAATTTAGAGGGATATAAATACTCCACTGTAAAGCAACAGAGTCAAACATGACCCCTCTGTGTCTAAAGATAGAAGCATGACATCAACTTACCAATGGTGGTGATGACTGTTATGGCAAAGTAAAAAGAGCCAGCAAATTTCCATTGTCTCCCGGCGCGAAGGGGCTCCGCTTGCAGCACCACTCGTTCAATCTCGCGGTAGTCGTGCTCGGAGAAGCGGTACTTCTTCTTCATCTCGTTGCGCTTCTGCTCCAAGATGCGCCGGCGGGAGCTCTCCGACTCGGACTCCAGCGCGTCAAACACCGCGGCGCCGACCAGCAAGTAGGAGAACATGCAGAGGATGAGCGACAGGGTCCGGACGTTTTGCTTCTTCATCCTCGGCGTCGGAGTGGAAGTCGGCGGCTGATATATATTTATATGTGTATAGGCGCCCAGTTACAGGTGGTGGTGGTTTTCTTCTGTTCCCTCAGCGCAGTCTCCACATTGGTGTTGCTGCCCGTTGCGTGAGACGCGGCGTGCAGGGAAATAAAAACCGGGAAAATCTGTGCTGCCAGGTTCAGATGTCTTGTTTATGTATAAAAAAAAAAATGACGACGCTCTCAACACAGTCATCAGCAAGTGGCCTCAGCTTGCCTCTTCGCATGCGCAAAGCAGTCCCAAATAATTCAAAATAAATTAAAAAAAGATGTGTGAAAATGTATGAATAAGACGTGTGTGCGCGCGTGTGTGTGTGTGTGTGTGTGTGTTTGCAGCAATGTTCGCTCTCATCCCAGCTGTGTGCAACAAGTGAAGTGCAGACTCAACCTAGTAGATACTAACGGGAGGAGGGGGTTCAGCACCATGGACAGCAACCAGCGGGATCCCACGTTTGAACTGGCCTTGAAACTGCGCATCTAAAGGGGGAGACAGGAAGAGAGACACGGACAACCAGGGCGTCACGAGGCTTTACAACGCCATCCTAAAGTGTTTAAGTTCTTGGGGATGAAGATCGAGGAACTAATGCTCCAGAAAGGTGATGGAAACTAATTAAACTTGCTTTGTTGGTGTTTATTTGAAGCACAAAAACATAATCAAACAATCCTCCAGTTCAGGAAAGGACAGGTTTTAGTTGAGACTGTTTGATAAGTAATGTAATGATGTCATCTCGTGTGAATTATCATCCTTTTGCAGCCTCAGAATAATACACAATAATTATATTAATTATAATAATAAAGTAATTGTCAAGTGGAAAATCAAGACAAAATCAAGGAGTGGACATTTTGTATGAAATGGAAAAAAGAAAAAGAAAAAAGACTAATACAAGGATATAAATATACGTACATTTATATATATACATATAAGCCAATATTTAAAAAAACAATCAATAAAAGTGTGTTTTTTTCATAAGCAATTAAAAAAAGATGCTGATTTTGTGATTGTCAAAGCAAAATAGATGCATTATTACAAATAATATTAGCATTTACTGTTCTGTCTCCTTGAATCTTGACTTCAATGTTGATCATTTTGAAAACATGTCGATGACTCCACGTTCACCTGTGTGTGTGTGTGTGTGTGTGTGTGTGTGTGTGTGTGTGTGTGTGTGTGTGTGTGTGTGTGTGTGTGTGTGTGCGTGCGTGCGTGCACGCATGTGTGTCTGCACATTACTGAACTGATGCATATCCAGGTATACAGTTGTTAAATAAACGACGCCGCTACACGAGATGCTTCTGGAAACCGTACTGTAGGTGATGCCGGTTGCCATGGTTACTCATACCAGAAAACACAGACTCTAACCGTCAGTGAGGCCGGAGCTAAAACGTTCAGCCGCAATGATCCGGAGGCAATCGATCGGTGAATTTTCATGTCGCAACGTCAAGTGTCATCATCCAGGATGGATTTTCTAGTCCAAGGTGGAAGGAAAGAACAGAAACGCCACACACACACACACACACACACACACACACACACACACACACACACACACACACACACACACACACACACACGTGTTGTTGTACGAGATATTAAAAAACCCGTAATATGAGCCTCCCCCCTTGTGCCACAGCAGGTATCAGAGGCACCGGCGGCGTACTTACAGGTGGATCACTTTGTGTTCTTTTGTTCCTCTAAAACAGAGCAACCTGCTCTCAGCGGCCCTGTTTCTGTGTTAAGTGGCTAAATCAGCGCGCTTGCATCCCTGTCGTGATTCAAACCAGCTCTCCGTAAAGCAATTACATCTCCGCTGATAAGAGAGGAAACCTGAAGCGCCCACCAGCCACCAGCCACCCATCAATCTACGCAGCGTGTGTTCACATCCGCTTCAAAGCCCGAGGACCTGGAACAAAGTGAGCAGGCCCATCAATCCCCATCAGGTCTGCAGCTTCAGGACCAGTATTTAGAGTCCAAGAGATGCTTCATTGATTTTGTTTTTGCTTTCTCTCTCTCTCTCTCCCTCTCTCTCTCTCTCTCTTTCTCTCTCTCTCTCTCTCTCTCCGTGCTCTGCTTTCTCAATTACATTTCATTATCACACACACATATTAACATGTCGTCTAGGAGCAATGGAAACAAATGAAGTGAATTATGGAAATGCATTCCAGTGTCCACGTTCTACCTCATAATGCCTCATTTAAAAAAGAAAAACATGAATATTATTGCTTTTACTCTGTTATTACTCTGTATTATGATAATATAATATATAAAATTCTCATCTTTCTCAGGGTTGCTGATTGACAGCTGGTAAATTAGTAGAAACTTTCCCTTGGGAGGATTTGTATATATTTGTTATTGTTGTTGTTTTTTAGCTCAAACCAAAAACTATATTTAGCCGTTTCTCAGTGATCATTGCATCTCATCTCGAAAATAATTTCAGTTTATTAACCAAAGTAACAATTATGAGTCACCAAAATGCCGATCATTGTTCTTCCTCCTCTTGTGATTAATGAACAGCAGGAGTGTGAATATTAAGGAACCTTTTTTTGATTGCACATCACATAATAAATGTTTTAAAAAGGAAACTGGATTCATAAGACATGAGCAAGAACGTTTTGGAGAATGTTTACAGAAGTGGTCTAACTTTTAATGGTTTGGGCACCTGCAGGCTAAGAACAAATAGACTTGGCCAGTAAAATAATTGGGAAAGAGCCAAAAGAACTGGGATGTGTGACGCATGTGAAATAAAAACCCTGACCAATTGTATCCTGTTCATCCTCTTCTTTAAGAATTCATAAAACTAACTGCCCTCTGGAAAACGTCACATCAGATCCGCCGCAGCAACCATAAACATTCACAAAAAGTCTCTCATATTAAATGCCATAACTTTGCCATGCTCTCCGGGTTCGTCATTGTTGTCAGTACTGTGCATGTTGTGCCATTTATTGTATGTATGGGGATTTATGACTTATTGATTTATCATCATTTATGTTTTAACTGACCGGTCGAAGGCAAATTCCCACATTTGTCAACAATAAAGAGTAGTATTAATATGTATCTTTTTCCATTTTTAATCTCACGCCACAGTCAACAAAATGCATTTGTTCACTTTTCCTCTCATGAGATCGAAAAAGATTGACTCAGTGTCTCTGGTGATGCTCAGAATATGCAGATGGTATAAAACTTTTTTTTTAAAGTTACATATGGCATCATGTGGAGAACAGATGACCTTTTGCCTCACAGCACATTTCTCCCATCTGCCAATTCTGCAGGAGGGAAAATGCAAATCTGGAAGAATCGTGGAAGAGGGTTTATAGAAATGAAGCACCAAACATTTAGAATTGAAAGGTCTTTAGCAGGGAACAGCAGCTGTGCTCTGAGAAGGACATTTGAAGGGGCAATAAATGAGTGTAAGAGGAAGCAGCTTGAACCGAGAGAGGTGGAGACAGACCGGGACAAGAGGACGAGGTCCTGCAGAGGAGACATGGACAGTGGTGAATTTAACCTCAAGGGCTTTAATCTGGACGAAGATAATGATGACTGACTTTATCATTTAGGTCAGGACACATTTGAATTTGTGTGTCGGAGAGAATGAGATTATGTGCTGAATCCTAATCAAATACAAGAATAAAAGATCATGTGAATTTCTACATGTATATGTTTCATTCAAAAATATATCTAATTACCATGGTATCTCTTTACTATTAAATAATGATGTAAACAATGAGCATTTATGCAGAGAGTTTTCGAACATTTGGATACATTGATACTCAACATGAAATAAAAAGTATGCATATACACACATTTATACATATATACACACAAACGTGCATACATGCACACACATATATATGCATATATGCTTTTATTAAAGATACGGTGGGATACGGTGACTTCTTGCATTAAATGTAATACATCTAATTAAATGGATGCATATTAAAATAATCTAAATTCAATCTGAAATTAAATGGCCGGTAATTTAAATGTATTTTTTGGACCTCTAAAAGGAGTTCCAGCATGTTACAGCTTGTGATGCTGCAGTGACTTAACGTCTACATCGTTGATCTCTTCAGAAAACTACTAATCTTGCTTCGGTTAAATAAACCAGTTGGCAACTAGATCGTACTTTACACACAAATCCAGCCATGATTTACAAATAGCTGGAGCAACCCCCCAATCCTGGTGTGCAGGATACCCCCAGATGACCCTGGACTCCACCCATCCGGCTCCTGCAGCAATACACTACAGGAAGGGAGGGAGGTAGTGCACGAGTCTTAACGTCACCAAGTTATTGCCAAATCTTAGAGAGACACAGCCAGACTCAGTTTAATTATAATCCCTTTGTATATTAACAAATCTCTCCATCTGTATTAAACTATCTGAGAACAAGGCAACGGGGAATCCATTTTATGAAGCAGAAGCATTAAATAGGAACAGCTTTTGCTGGATGCCTGCAGGGCCCGCCGGTTTCCACAGTAACTAAAAGACCGAAAATAGAAACCCACACCAGCGACCATTCAAAATTGAATCCCCCTGTGATAATAAACGGTTCTATTTATATCTTCTAATGGTGAAATACTTCCTCGTATAAATGCATCAGTCCAATTACCGTCGGAGGATGGACATCACGGTCAAATTAGATGTTTACACCCCCGAGTCCTTTGTGCTGCTGTTCCTTAAAGAATGCAAACTGAACCCAACTAAAGATGCAGAACAGAGAGAGAGAAAGAGAGAGAGAGAGAGAGAGAGAGAGAGAGAGAGAGAGAGAGAGAGAGAGAGAGAGAGAGAGAGAGAGAAATTAATCATAATGCTTTGGCAATATGGTCTTTTTTTGGAACGTTCATGGCAATAAAGCACATTGAATATACAGTAATTGAATTGGAGAGAGACCATATGAGTGAGTTGATGCAGTGTTAGATGCGACAAAGAGATCTGGAATGTAACCAACATTTACTTCAGTACTATATTTAAGTACAATTTCAAGGTACTTTACTTGAGTATTTCCATTTCATGCAACTTTATACTTCTAATCCACTACATCTCAGAAACATTTTTTTTTGTTTATTCCACTTGTCGCCTGTGTAAAAATATTACTATGGTGACCTTAAAAAATACAATGACTTCATTATATAATATTATATAATATATATATATTGAGCAGTCATTATTCTGGGGAAATGTAAGTTGTTGCACTGTTCCTAATTTTAACATTTTAAGTTATATTCAAAAATATATTCAAGAATGTAAAGCAATTAATATGTCTGAAAGCACTACTTGAAAGCAATCTAAATTCCAATCTTTTTGGAAATCGTTTATTTTTTTAGAATAGAAGTAGAAAAGTGAAGTGATGTGTACATATTTTAGAAAAAAAACACATGTTATAGAGTTTATATATTATAATGGTGGGGCTTACAATGTTTCTATATCATCAAAGGGGCGCTTGACAGAAAAAGTTTGGGAACCACTGCAATACAGCAAGTGTGCTGCCTTCCTGTTCTGTCGGAAACTCAGATTGTATTATATTAGAAAGCACACTAACAACTCAATTAAGTGCTAAATGACACCGGCTACCAGAGTGGGGCCTTTAACCCCCCCAAAAAAGAAATACACTGTTTCCTCAAGTGTTGTTGAACGCCACTATATGTAATAGCATATATAACTTCCTGTTTTACTGTATTTTAAACTGTAGCTAACTGGTGGTCCCGTGAAGCAGCAACTCAAAACTAGTTGTCGGATTATTTTTTTCTTAAACAGACAAAAGCCATGTTTAATTAAAGGCGACCTTCGTTTCCGATGTTAATAAGGCAACCCGCAAACGCCATTTGTGCCAAGTTATGCGAAGCCCGGTAATTACTACTCGGAGTGGGAGCACCTGAAGGCAGCATCGGCGCTGCAGACGCCGAACCGTGCCGCTGTCTGACGATGGTAGCCTGGAGAGACGGATGGTCAGGGCCGTCCTCGTCTAACCCGAACATGCAAGTGTAACGAGCTTCATGTCCGTCAATAGGCGCAAAACGCAGGTCACACGTGCATTTAACCTCAGCTGGTCACGTTGCGTGTTTATATTTTAAATCATGGAGGACGACTGCGTTTGTGAATACGACTCGACCTGGGACACGGAGAGTGATGGAGACGACCCGGCCGGAGAGAGCCAACCCCGCCGGTCATGTCAAGACAAAAACAAATCCGGCTGGAGTCTAAACGTACGCGCTTTTTTTCTGTTCGTTATCACTGGGCCGAACCACGACTTGCACGAACCACGTCACGGCGGAGGAATATGTTGACTTGTAATTCGGTTCCTTTTCCAGACGTTTGCTCGCGTTTTGTCGGGAATGCTAACGATAGCATGCTAGCTGGCCTAGCTAGTCTCTGGCGTTATGTCGCTTTTGAGGGGTTACAAGTCGCCGGCGTCACGTCGACATATTAATGTTACGCTGCGTACAGCGATTACTAGGCATTGTGTGTCATTTAAATCAGAATTAAATGGTTTAAATTAAGTGTTAACCCCATTTTTGCGGGAGTGGGAAATGGATTAGCTTGGCCTTTTTTTTATGTGTCAACTTGCAACGTTACAGTACAGCGTTATGTCAGCTTTCTGCTACACTGCATGTCGTGGTATCGTTAGTAAAGATGACACTACTTGTAGTTATTTCTACATTAGGATGCATCAATGATAAATTGTACTGTTGGCCATATTTCCAATTTGCGTAACGTTGAGACGTTGGCTGTAGGTTAATTTCACTTTCGCTTTTATTTGCAGTGGCATCACACGCCCAGAAACATGAGGGCAGCAAAGGACATGCAGAACTACAGGAGAGGCTATCCAGTAAGTCACAGCACCACCAAATACACCTTGTGTCAAATTATATATAGATATATATCAATATATAATGTGTTTTTTGTGTGTTTTTGACAGAATCTTACAGATGACGAGTGCTCAGAAGACAAAATGAACAATTTGCAGTTTTATCTAAATAGATTTCCCTCCGCTCCTGATGGTAACGTGTTAAGATATTCTTACAAGATGCTTATTAATGATCATTAAAAAAAAATCAGTCCAGTGACATGATGCTTTCTTTACGTCTGGTGCAGATATCTACGTTGAATCATTTCATAAGGAGTGGAAAAATGACTACAAGCGCCTGGAGAGAGTTCACTCGTACATTCAGTGGTATGTATTGTTGGCGCCTTGGTGTGTATGTTTTGGCCAGTGTCCTCTTAATCTAGCGAGCTTGCAGTCGGAAGCATGCAACACACTCTTAAAGTTACTGTGAGGAACTCTTAACGGGTGATGAAACCGTCTCAATTTAAAACCCAGTGAGTCGATATGACCTGCATAAATAAACGAGACCATAAGCGGGAGGATTGGCTAGTTTGATCGTTATTCTTAATGCTCGTCGGTGCCATTGGGTCAGCGTCTGTGCAAAATGAGGTGAAATCATGCAGGTTCACCAGAAATTACTTCAGCTCAGACTTCAACGGGGTCTCCGGCACCAACCGGGCTGACATCGATGCTTTGCCGGTCCTTTTTTAAAGGGAAAACCTCTAATTTTTCCTAATGGGTTAAATGGTTTTCTAATGGTCCTCGAAAAAAATACCACATTTGTCCACAGGGGCCCCCAAAATCTATGCAAATGAATTTTAACAGTAGTTAGCTAACTTTGTGCACCAGTAAGAAAGATTAGAAACGTACTGCTTTCAAAGAACCTTTAGTGATAGAATAGCACACATGTAGGTATTGGGAAAGCCTTTATCCAAATGAAAAGATCAAGGTCAAAGATCAAAACTGCCCACGCCATTACTGTTTTAAACAGCTTTAAGAAAAGAGGAGCTATGATGATACTAAATCCCAATTGTACTCAGAAAGATGTCATGGGAACACGGAGGCTTTGCTTTTTGATCCTTGAGTGTTGATTAGAAGGCTATATTTAGTAAAATCATAGGGCTTCAGAGTTGTACGTGGTGTTTGATGAAGCACTAAGAGTGTATTTTATTTTGGGGTTATTTTGATGTCATCTTCACTGAACGAGAGTATCGTTTTGTTAGATATTAATTGATTTTCTGTTGTTTTTTCCTCCTGTAAATCATTTTGCCTTTTAAGGTTGTTTCCACTGCGAGAGCCGGGGGTTAATTACATGGCTTCAGAACTCACCAAGAAAGAAATTGAGGTATGTGAACAACATGAAGCAGACCATTAATTCATTTTAACCATTTATGTTTTTGCCGCAAAGTCATATCTGGTGACTGCAAAGCCGAAATCAAATGTCATCCAGTGAGTTGAATGTGCGTTTCAGATGCTGTGACTAGAGATGTGTTGCTTCAGAGGATTATCAAAGCAAATGCTCAAAAAACTATTTAAACAGAGGTTGAAAGCTGCATAGCGTGTGAAATAATTTATTAGAAATATTGCATTGTATTATCTAAATTATTTAGCACTAGTTTTAGAAACAGATAACTGTTATCAAGGAAACACTACCATTTATTAACCTTATTTTAGAAAAGAAAGAAAAAGAAACATGCACTTTTATTAATCCCCTTGGGGAAATTCTTCTCTGCATTTGGTTTAGGAAAGCTGTTGCAAAACATTCAGCTCTTTTCATATGGACGAAACGTATTTTCCACTAATTTCATACATAACTTTACCAAAATTACCATGCTATTTCATAGAAGTTGTGCTACATTTAATGTGTTAATATTCTAATCTCCACTGTTTATGCTCATCAGGCCTTCAAGAAGAACGAGGACGCTAAAAAGAGACTAGTCGAGTCCTATGAGCTCATGTTGGGCTTCTACGGCATGCGTTTGGTCAACAAGGAGACGGGCGAAGTGAAACGAGCTGATAATTGGAAGGAGCGATTTGGAAACCTGGAGAGGTGGATATAAAAATAAAATAATGTCTCACACAAGCAGCATCTGTAAGTACATGTCTGTCTGTAATCTCAGCTTCAACCGTTTCATTTCATTCGCAGGAATATGCACAACAACCTGCGCATCACTCGCATCCTGAAGAGCCTGGGGGAGCTGGGCTTTGAGCACTACCAGGCCCCTTTTGTGCGCTTCTTTCTGGAGGAGACTCTAGTCAAGAAGACCCTCAGCAGCGTCAAACGCAGCGTGCTCGACTACTTCCTGTTTGCCGTCATGGACAAGCAGAAGCGGCAGGAGCTCGTGCGCTTCGCCTACCTTCATTTTGAGCCAAAGGACAAGTTTGTGTGGTGTCCCCGAAAGATTCAAAAACAACTCAGGAAGGCGGAGAAAAAGCCCGACTCCAACGGAGAGGGAAAAGATGACGCGTATTCACGGAGTAAAAGCAAAGATGGAGAGGCCGTTGCGCAACAAAAAGAGGACGGACTGGATAACGTTCCGAAGGCTCAGAAAGGAACCGACAAAGCAAGTAAAGACAAAAACAAACTGTCCGAGGCGTCGCCTGAGAAAAAAACAGAAGCGGGGTCTGTCGGAAATGGAAACGGAGAGTCTAATGAAATTTTGGAGAATGGAAATGACTCTGCAGATGAGGATGATGATGATGATGTTGATGATGAAATGGACCAGTCATCCAGTCCCAATTCTCTGATGGCAAAAAACGAGCCTTGTGCGGACGGCGAGGACACGTCGACCAGCGACTCGAAGGCCGCCGCCCAGGAACCAGACAGCATTATGCAAACGGATGTGGACGTAGACACGGAGAAACCGCCCAAGAAGAAGAGGGAAGACGACGAAGACGACAAGGAGCCGCAGAGCAACGGCTCTGCCGGGGACGCCGCTGGTGGGCAGACGGAGGAGAAAGCCGCCGCTGAGAAAGCCGCCGGTCAAACGAGCCCCTCGGCGCAAACGCCCCCAAAGACGTCAAAACATTCGCCCTCTCTTTCTTCTGGAAGAGAGGAAAAAATCCCACGGACTGATTTTAATCAAGTGCCAGATAAAAAGGAAGAGGAAGAAACGTCAAAGGCAAACGGGTCGGGGACGAGCACCGACGAAGCCCAACAGACAAATGGGAAGGAAGAGGAGGACGTTGATATGGAATCAAACCCCTCGAGCTCAGACCAAAATGTGAAGACTTCATGAATAAACTGGACGACAGAAGAAAATACACTAATTTGAGCTTGATTGAAACGTAATATAGGGACAGAGTATGACTTAAAAAGACTTGCTGGGCCTTATTTCTACTATGTTTGTTGTTTAGATATCAATTATTTCCACTTTGGGCGAGTATGGGTTCGATGCTTAATGTGGGACAGGATGTACGTTTCCACACATCAGACAATTAAAGGAGAAGTCTGCTGATGTTCTATATTTTTGTTATTGTCAAAAAGTCCCATGAAAAAGTTCAAAACCGACAGCGGTCTAGTTAGTTGCTTTCTGGCTTCCTTATTCGGTTTGTGACGCTCAGCTCCGAGCCCATGGGTTCTTATTGAAGACATGAATCCTCTAATGTTGAAGACAAAGTTGTTGTTTTTTGAAAGTCTAAATAACTTCATAGGAGGGAACTACTTTGTTGGTCAAATGTTACTCAAACGGGAGTAAGAAGTGTTTTTGTTGGACTTCCTGTCGGGGTTTTGCGAGTATTTCCAGCAGCATGTGTGTGATTGCCTGAAAATGAACTCCAGTATCTGATTATATTATTTATCTTTATATTATTCAGATGAAGGGGCATGTTGGCCATTGATAGACAAATTATACTTTTTAAGTTTCATACATTTGTTGTTTGTCTTTTCATGGGATTTGTTGACCCCAAAAAAAAACAGAATATCAACACTTTCTTTTTTTAAGTACCGTAGTTGTGATATTTAATACCCCGAAAAGCGCTATTATTAATGTAAATCCAGAAAATGATGAGTATTTTTAACACCATAATACTTTCAGAATTTAATAATTGTTTTGCACTGAAAAATAATTAATTGGAAGAGCTTCTCTTTTTCTTTATTTTGGGCTGTTTTTGTGTGAGTAAAGAATAATCTGTACTGGTCTGTGTTTCTGCTGGACCCCGCTGTTCAAATAGATTTAAGACTGAATGTCACTTAAGTTATATTTCAATAATGTTGCACAATCTGTATGTTCTCATGAAGACTTGGGAAGAAGACTTTTCAAACAACTGAAAGCCTTGCCAAAAGAAATGTGATAAGACTGGTTGATTGTACTTTATGTATGTCTTCTTGGCAGAACTGATAAAGCTTTGGCTATGATTTAAAGTCCATTGTATGTTAATTTGACATAAGTAAATGAAAATGTACGAGCCTGGGTGAGTATCTTGATGCATCTTATTATATTTGCACTTACATTTCACTATTAATTATTAAAGTTATGATATTTACTTAATGAAATGGGAATTACTTTACAAAAGTGCTGGATTGTTTATATATGATTTTGTCCCCTCAACTGGCTGTTGACAAAGCAGAATAAAGTTCTATTATTTTTTTTGAAACATTTATGATATTAATCTGTGAAGCCCCGTTATAGTCAAGTAAATATAGTAATTCTCAGAATTCAGATTCAACTTTATTGTCATTGCAAAGAGACAACGAGTGCAAAAGAAAGCAGTAAAAGTGCAGTGCAATGTGCTGGATAAAAGCAATGTAGACAATATGAACAGCATTGAATAACACTGTGGTAGATGTCAGTTTATGCTCCTATTGCTGAGACTATTATTACTAAACGCAGCAGCATAACGTCAGAAATATCTTCTTTTTTAACCCCAGCAAACAGACCTAGCTCCAGGGAAGTTGCATGACTCAACAGAGGGAAGAAGAAAGATGTTGAATTTAGAGATATTGACGCAACACGATGTGTTCAGGTCTTCGGTTTAGTTCGGAGTCCAGTGTGAGGAAAGACAATAAAAGAGCTCGTTCTTTGTCGCGTTGTTCATGAGCATCTATCTATAGATCCACCCTGAGTTTGATTTAATGTCAACTATTCCTCTTTTATTGTTTTTTGTGGTAAAGGTATTTGAATTTGTGCCACATAGTATGATGATGGTATGGAGTAACGTTCAGACCATCATCATCAAGGATTGAAAGAAAATTAATCAGATATTTTGACAGTGCAGTAATAATACAATACGAAACATTCACTTCATCAAGCAGCTCAAATTGTGGGGATTTGTTGCTCTTTTAAATAATCTTTGGGAGTTAGACTGTTTATTAGACATCACTTTTGGCTTCAGGAATTTGGGATTCCCCCCCCCAGTATTATCTGATATTTTACTGACCAACCGGTCCATTGATGGAGAGAATAATCTGCAATGGGCTGCTGGCATCGGGGTCTAATAGAGGGCAGCAAGTCCTAAATCCCAGAAGTGAGTCAGCATTTTTGCGCTTCAGGTTCCCTTGTCTCAAAGTCGTAGTTTTCTTATGAATATATATATTTTTTAATGGGTTTTTATCTTGATTCCTGGAACAAAGTTAACACATGCTTCAGTTTTGTTCTACAGTATAAAATACGTCAGTGAATATCCCACTCGTGACTTTTGAAGCTTTAAAAAAAAAATATATATATATATATGGTTGCAACAAGTGTCTGAAGAAGATTTCCAAATGCATCCCAGTGCATCTGCTCTGGAAAACATGGACGTCCGCATTTAACTTATATTTCTCTGGCAAGTGTCTGAGCTTCACGAGCATCTACAGCGGTCCTACATCAGTAACCGCAGAGTCATTAACAAAGAGACACAGTGTGTTAAGTCTTTCATTTAACAACTCGAGGGAAGACAGAAACTGGTGGGAAAACACTTCTGAAAATCTCATTCTAAGTATGTATGGGGACCCTGTTAAAATAGAGTAAACTAGTACCGCTCACAAAGACGCACTGATCAACTGAATGGAAATAGCAGCTAACGTTGTTAAAGTGCATGTTTTATGACTCAAAAACTCAATAAAAAAAAGACACAGAGAAAATTATGAAAAGCTAAATCACATTGCTGTGACTCAGGTGTTTTTATGTCAGCAAGATCATAAACATAAACACCGGCATTATGTGGCATTATTGGTTTGTCTCCAACCTAAAGTTAGCTTTTTATTTGCGGCGATTGCGTCTTTGCTTCAAAAATCCTAAAAGTATTGTCCGGTAGTGATTAAATAGTAGTATCATAAATGTGTCTTTAATGTGTATCATCTGCAATGATCAAAAATCCAATTGGAAACATCTTGTTTTGCTTTTTGTCAAGGGAATGATGCTAACTTCCTGGTTGGCCTCCAAAAAGAAGACTTGCCACTGAGTTGCATTATGAGTTGCATTATGGGTAGAGTCTAGTATTTTTGGAGCTTGACAGATTCAGGGCTGGATGTCTTGGCCTGTGTCGCTTCAGTTTGGACCATCCTAATTTTTTATGTGCCAAAACTTATAAAAAATGTGTCACGTATTCAATTTGCCGGAGTGCTCCTTTAAGTAATTGTACTTCTGCACATCCATTAAAGAACTTTGAGAACTCTGCACACGTGGAACAACAGTACCTGGGTCACTTTCTAATTGGTCAAAAGCAGGAACCCCCGGATACTTCTAAACGTGTTTAGCTCAACCCACTTTCTCTGTATCCCAAATAGTTTCGCCTCTGCTCGCTCGCTTGCTCCCTTGCTTGCTCCCTTGCTTCCTCCCTCACTCACCCTCACCCCCCTCACCCCTAAGTGCACTGCGCCACAGTGAGTTCAGCCCCTTCGGCTGGAGACTCGGGTTTATCTGGATCCAGAAGCCATTCAAGGAGCTGCGCGCCGTGAGGTTAACGGACGCTGGGGGGGAGTGAGAGAGGACCGGGAACCAGGGATTTGACCTTTTTACGCATCGACTCGGGTTTGTGAGGGCGAGTCGAGGAGCCATGGCGGTGTTCTCTGCGCTTTGGGTGCTCGTACTGTGCCAGCTTTTGACATCATCCTCTGCCCAGGTAAGAGTCCTCCACCGCCGCCTGCAGCTCATCTGAACGCTGCTGCGCTTTTCTTTTACTTTTCTTTTGCTGGTGGCGTTAAATGTGAATTAACTTCATAATAAAAGTTGTGTCCGTTGCGGGTCATCTATTGATATTAAAGGCTATCTGTTGTTCTCTCGTTTACATGACCTGCATGCTCTCCACCTTTACAACCTGACTATTTTACACTCGTTCTCTCATGACTGAACGTGGACCAGTGTTCTGTGTCTCTGCTCCTCCATTGGCATATTTCTGCTCTCCCATAGAAGCCTAATTGTGCGCAGGTGGCTGTGGCTTTCGCACTGTTTGGTGAAGTCGGGGTTATGTTTTCCCTTGAACCTGTGGAATGCACGGATTGGAGAGCAGCGCCGCGGCGCACAATGCCACCTCTGTTCGCTCAGGCTCCAATGCGCACGAGCTCATAGTCCTCAGTGAAATGCGTTTATTTTGTTGAGATGAACTATGAATTAAACACTGATTTGTGCTTTCTTATTCTAATTTAGGCTTCCTCGTGTGTCTTTACGCACGCTTGTCTTTACGCACGTCTTTACGCACGCCTGTGCCTCTTGAGTTACAGTTGAATTTAATTGATATCTAGTTGTATCTTTAGAATTATTCATTTTGTCCTGGTTAAAATGTTACACATTTTTATCATTATCATACGATCGATGCCAAAATATACCAGAATTATACCATACTAATAATAATAGCAATATTATTTGTCATTCCTTTTTACTTGATTTCCCTTTATGTCAAACCACAACCCTCATAGGATACTATGGAGCAGTGGTGCTGAAGGAACAGAGGATGCATGATGCAGGGTCAGATGCCTGATTGTGTTAAATGTTGTGTTGCAGAGGCCGGGCCCCCGAGGATCTCTTGGCCCCCAAGGACCCGCAGGGCCACTGGGAAGGGATGGCACTGATGTGAGTTGACCAGACTCCAACAGCTTCTTTCTACTTTAAAATGAATGAAATTATGTTTGCCTTTTTCACATTTAATCAACTCCAGTAAGATAATAGAAAAATAATGTTAGCGTCTCATTCGAATGGGGATTTTCTTTCTGTGAGTTCTTTCTTAATTTTTTTTAAAGATGGCTTCTCAGCTTTTCTTTTCTTTTTTATACTTCAAAATCTAATTCACACCCAGTTGTCTTTGGTAGAAAGGCTTTTCTTTGTGCATACTTGTGGCTGAAATGTTTCTAGAAGTTTGTTTTTATCCCACTGACTCCTCCATAAGCCCCTCCCCCAAATAGGACATCATAATGGTGGCTGTCAGGGAGGCAGGGTTTAAAGTATGTCTAATAAATGGAGTTCTGTCGTTGAAAAAGCATACGGTCCAGTTACTTTTCCTTTCATATTAAACCTCCAATCAATCTTAGATTATATTAACCCTGGGACAAGCTTGACTTCTTTATCTGGTCATCAAATATCTGATGTGTGGATTTCCATCGTTGTATCTACTAATAGGATTAATACAATAACCAGCCACTGAAATTGAAGCCGCCAGACTTACTTACTGAACTAACTGTTTAAAGGGTTATAAAGGATATAATGTTATGGTAAAAAAAAAAACTCATAAGAGGAAATTGGATTACAGTGTCGCCACGTGAAAAGAAAAACCTTGGTCACAAAGTTATTCCCTTTTAAATCCTTTATATTCATGTCTGCTTTTTGTGTCAACGGTTTCTGTTACTTGAAAAAAAGACATAGTAAATGTTGTATATCCATGTCAGGAATTCTTAAATAGTGATTATTTTTAGAGACTCCAGTAAAGTTCCGGCTCACAGAGGGCCCATTGATACATTCCCCAAGCCGGTGAGACCATCTAGAGTTTCAGCTCGCACCTCCAGCCCCCTGTGCAAACCAAACGGGAGCTTCTATCATGTGACCAGCATCGCTGATTCCTCCCAGTGTTCCTCCCCCAGTCTCTGCAAAGGCTGAACAGCATCTCCTATATACTGAACTCAATGCTTCAGTTATTTCATATTATTTTGGTTGGTATTGAAGTTGAATAAAGTTCTCTAGAAGTATTCGGGCCTGTGAGGCAGCGGACATGAAATTAATAAAATGCACATTTTATAAGGCTCTTATTTCATGTTTTCATTCTCATTAACAGGGCAAACCTGGACCCGCTGGACTGCCGGGGAAAACAGTAAGTTTTCAAACAAGTCAAGTCACTTTTATATATATATATTCTATTGTGGGCCACCATTTCACTCAATAAGAAAATCCCGATACAAAGAGCTTTCTTTTAACTATATTTCAAAGAATGCCTAAAATAAAATGTACATTTAGGACTAGAATAAAATAAAAGACCCTTCCATGCGCTCCACCAAATAATTGACTGGCTTCAGCCAGAAGTGAAATCAGAATACTTTCTCTCTTCTCTCTGCTCTCTCCTCCCCTGATGAGTTTGGCACAATCCCTGAAATGATCCAAAGAAAAGATTTGTCTCAAAGGGCTTCACAGTCTGCTCAGCATCCGACCCCTCCAGCCTTAAACCCTTGATTCGCACGAGTAAAAACTGTTTTACTTGGCTGATGATGTTCAGATTGAAGTAATACAAATCAGAATTGAAGTTAGAACGGTTCTGTTGCGTCGATACATTTATTGTGCACTACTTCATGAATGTGTATCTGTGTAGGGTCCCAAAGGGAAAGAAGGAATACCAGGAGCAGCAGGAAAACCAGGCCTGCCAGGACTTCCAGGGGTGGACGTAAGTGTCCAACAAACAACAGTGACAATTCTGACACACTTGTCTTTGTCAAGGAATGTCAGGGAGGCAATGATGTCATGCGCTTTCTCTTCAGGGTTTGACGGGTCCTGATGGTTCTGCTGGGAAGGATGGACCCTCGGGAGAAGCTGTAAGTATGTCTTTAGTCTTTTGATACTAAGGAAATGCTTATAAATGCGTCCCACTTTAATTTTATGACCGTATCTACTTCAAACTGCCCCTCTAACAATCAAACAGTTTGTCAGAAACACTGCATGTTGATTTGGGTGCTGAAGATCTTCGGGGGGGGGGGGGGGGGTCTAACCGGGACAAGGCCAATGTTTCCTCTGTCCGCATGGATTTGTCTCGCTGGCTCACCCTCTTGGTGGGAGTACTTTTAATGAGGGATCAGAATCGGATTTAATTTCTTGCCGCTTCCCTAATCCGGCCCGGAATGCACACTGTTTCCCACCAACCTGAGAGACCGTGCAGGGGGATGATGATCTGTGGCCCCGACGCGCCGAGTGAAACGCGTAAACATCCTCCGAGAGACACAGGAGAAGACAGAATTAGTGCATCTGCACCGCTGCATGAAGACACATCAAAGGAAGATTGAAGGACCTTTTGCTACAAGGCTGCAAATCCACTGTCGACAGATAAATCCCCCCGAGCAATTTGACTAATTAGCCAACCCTAATGAGGTCGCCTGCGTCAACCAGTGTCCCTAATTACTGAGATTACTACACCGTCATGGCTGGTTCATAGAGCTGAAGACAAACGGGATCAAACTGGTGGCGTTTGGAGACGGAGCACAAGCTGGCGTGCAGCAGTGATGAGCCGGCGAGAGGTCGTCTTACATTTCTCTCTAATTACAGGCGCAGCTGCCGAGTGTGTTATTCAGAGGACTTTTTTTTTCCGCTGACCCCCACACCGGTTTGGTTTGTGCGCCACTCCACTTTGTTGTCTTGTTTGCACGCCGGGGAATGCAGTGAATGAGTAGCATCTCTGTGCCACGCTTGTTTTTCTGCCCTTTCACCTCTCAGACAACAAATACAGCTGTGAGGGAGGCGGAGCCAAGAGTGAGAGGAGGAGGAGGAGAAATGAGGGGTGGGGGGTCCACAGGGAAAGAGAATTTGATCATTTATTTGTGGGAGTGGTTTGTCGGAGTAATTTCTTTCCTGACAGAAATAATGGATGGATCATGTTAACAACCTGAAGTTAGTAAAGGAACAAGGAAGATGCATCATGCATCATCATCTTAATTGATCAAAATAACTTTAATGATAAGTTGCAAAGCATTTGTGATTTTTCACTTTTCTCATGACCAGCAGCAGACAAGTCTTGTCCAAATAACTCCTTTTTTATTTCATCAATTGATTATTATTTTTATTAATTGATTTTCCAAAGAACATATTTGATAGCAGAGTCTCCAGCACTGATTGTGTTAGAATAAGGCAACGTTTATGCTAATGGAAAGGCTTTATAGAATACAAGATAAACATTGCAACAACGCTCCTTATTATTGTGTTTAGCTGGACTGTGACTTGCAATTGTGTCAAAGACCACACACACACACATTCATGCAAAGCCTTATAGTTACCAGCATTACAATAACTGAAAAATAGCTGTTACAGCAATACAACAGAAGAAAATATGAATCTAGACATCATAATTCTGAACTAATCAGTCCAGCAGAGAAATCCTAAACAACTAAAGCTGCCATATGTTTACATATCATACATACACAGATACACTATTGGATACACATGAGGCCAACAGGCTTCTTTCTTCTAGATAGTTTACCTCAGGTGAGCTGGCTGCCTTTACTGACTCTGAGGCTCCGCCCATCCCGGAAGCAGAGCGACAGGTAGAGGAACGTTAGAGTGAGAGGGGATTCTCTACAGTTACGTTCAAAGGGTTCATACGTCGGTGTCAAAGGCCCAATCCCAATCTCCACTCACAGACTTTGAGGCCGATCAGGTTTCAGGACAAAATCGACAAGTCTTTGAGTGTTTTCTCAGACACCTTAAGCCCTTTATGCACACTTTCCATAAATCAGTATTTCTGCAGACTTTGCCTGAGGAAATGATCCACAATTCATAGCGGTGTGACGTTGGACACAGGGTTACCAGGGGGGAAGCCCAGGGGTCTAACAAAATTAAGGTAAACAAAGAGATCGGTTCAGTCTGGCATATTGAATTTACATAGAACCATGAACTTCACACATGAAATCAGAGGAACGCAAGCATAGGATCTATACTACCTTACATACCTGGTTTATTCATGAACCAAAACAAAAACAATTAAATAGATTATTCACTTTTATTTGACTATTACTTTTCGCCTCGTAAAGCAAGACCCTTGAAGACGTTAAAATCAGCAGTAAAAAAAAGAAAACCTGGATTGTACATAACATGTTTGGGTTAATCAACGTTGTCTCCACAAAGTGCCGTCCCATATTGATGCCGTTTCAAACCCTCGCGGCCTCATTTAACAGCTGGTGAAGTCCCAGAGGGTTCAGGGTTCAAGTCCTTAAGAGGGACATTGTGTTCGGGCCATGTTTTCTTTTTGGTTTCATTATGTTTGTGAGGCTGATTGTGGCATTATGTCTTGCTCTCTACAGGGTGACGCTGGACCTGCTGGCCCACCTGGATCTCCTGTAAGTACCCCCACATACCATGTAACACACCTGAGAAACACCACAGAGGCCCAGAGCAGTCGTTCCTCCAGTCCTCTGATTATTACGTTCACTATATTACCCTGAAAGACTTCTCCTCCATCGAATGCTTTACCAGTGTCACACACAGGAATACTCCGATTATAGCTTGCACTGATATAACTGGACTGGAGAAGTGCACATCCGCCTCACAGCAACAACCTGGGACAGACTAACAAATCGAATCATCCCCTTTGGTGTTGGTGACTTAATGTGCCTTCCTGTGTCTTCCGTAGGGCAGAGGGAGAACAGGAGCTGCAGTGAGTACACGGCTCTGTCCTCTTATATCACTCCAATGTGCAGGAAGCAGGAGACTGTGATGTATTTGTGTCATTTCCCACACATCACTGAAGCGGTGTTTATCCTCCTAAGAGGGTATGCGTGTATATAAAGTTATAGCCTCTGATTGTCCGCACGCGTAATCCGCTGTTTTTTTGATTGCAGGGACTTCCTGGAACCAACGGGTGGCCGGGCGGAGTCGGCCCACAAGGTGCAGCGGTGAGTATCTGATCTCTCCGAATAGACTTCCTGTCCTCTGATTCGACGACAGTCAAATTATTCTTGTTATCTATTTTCTGACATGTTTGATTCAATAACCAGTTGGCCACACACAACTTAATTTATGATGTGAAAAAAGGAAATGGCAGCGGAATTCATACACAAGCTTCTGCAGTGGAAACAGTCAATCTGATACTGATTGAAATCAGTTTAAAAAAAGCTTTGCCCTACTTTTCTAGATAACATTGCAGGAGGATAATAATAACCAGTGGAGAGGAAGGACACATCAGTATGTGGACTGGCCTTCTGGGTCACAATTATTATTCATTTGGATTCTCTTAAACTCTTCCTCAGCTAGTGGTTAAATAAAAAATCCCCTCAGTTTCAGAATGATGCGACAATATTTTGAATTATAAGTAACTTAAATAATTGTAGTATGTAAATGTAATTTTTTGACTGGGTCAGAAGGTTTGAGGTTAGCATTACAAATACAGTTTGGGTCATTATAATTATTATTAGTTATCAGAGTAGTATACAGAGATGCAGCAAGGGGTTAAATTACATATTATTGATCTACTTTATACTAAGTGCATGTGAGTTATAATTTGAGTAGTTAAAAATCACCTCCACTCATGTTTTAAGACGTGTAAAATACTCTGCTTGGAATAACAAGTTCAGTTACCTCCTTAAAAAAATATGCAATGTGCACATATTTTCAGATTCAAAGGTCTGAAGTGTTGCATTACACAGTCTCAATGCTAATTCATTGAAAAGTGCTGGAGGTTCCAAGTGCACAGCCGTGACTGTCTTACCAACTGGCTGCGATGTCACTAAGTCTCGCTCGTAGGAATCTCTGAAACTCAGATTTAAGGATGAGTACAAAGAAACGTTTCCCCCTCCAACCCACTGATTTAAGCATCAAACTCTGCAGGTACATCCTTCTGCCACAATAAGCAAAACACACTCTTTTTTTGAGTGGAAGGATCCTTCTAGTGTGACTCTACAATCACAACTGATTGTAATAACTGTGACCACATGACTTCCCTTAGCTGAGTTGTTACAATCTCATCGCTTATTTTGTACCAAAGTGCTGACCTCGCTGCTGTCTATCCGTTCCTCAGGGTGCTGAGGGTCTTCCAGGACTTCCCGGACCTTCTGGCTCTGACGGACCCCCGGTAAGTGCAGCTCTCATCATGTGCTTGATAACTTGGTACAATGACTCTACTTCTCCACCGCCACCCAGCGGGTCTCTCGTTGTATTAAAGCGTGTTGTCATTTCCTCCTGTCAGGGTCTTCCTGGTACCCTTCTGGAACTTAGCGGTGACCTTCTGGTAAGTTTGTAATCCCCCGTGAGAGCAGCACAATGACAGTAAAGTGAAGACGCGTCCTCAGCGTGTCTCCTCTGCCCTCTGCAGTGTCCTGCTATCTGCCCCTCCGGTCCCTCGGGTCCTTCTGGGATGCCGGGATTCAAGGTAAATATAGTGTCCGTCATGGTCCTCGTTTGATTTGAATTGTGTGCGTCTCGTGGGAATGTGCAGAACTGATGTCACCTCACGGTACATGTCCTCATGCACACTCCTCGTGTCCTTATTGCTGCTCCCGTAGGGTCACACGGGGCATAAAGGAGACAAGGGAGAGGTTGGGAAAAATGGAGCAAAGGTGAGTTTTTTTATATTTTTTATGTGATGTATTTATGAGGTTCGATAAGAATACAATAAACCTAGTATGTGCAAAATATTGGTTTTATTACTTAATGTAATTTGGTGTCCTGTTCTGTGTCTATAGGGTGACTCTGGTCCATCCGGCCCACCAGGTATTCCTGGGACTGTGGGTCTGCAGGTGAGTCGCACAAAGATGACGCACAACTTGCGTTACTTTTCACCTGTTACCCACCCATAGCGTTTTACCCGTTTGCATATTTATTACAGCGTATCCAGGTACTTTTGTAATGTTTTGAAGTGCCTTCATGATGCTCTGATGCTGTGTTTCAGGGCCCACGTGGTCTCAGAGGTTTACAAGGCATGATGGGATCTGTAGGAATCAGAGTAAGCAACTTCCAGACCATGACCACTCCTTCCTTGTTCAGCTTTTTATCGCTCGGAGTGCAGACATTTTAATTTGTGTACTTACGGTTGGTTTCCTTTGACCTTACTTTGTCCGTAGGGCCTGCCTGGTTTCAGAGGCAAACCTGGCATTGCTGGCATCATTGGAAAGACAGTGAGTCTCTCCTTTTTTTGTAACGCACTTGAAATAAAAAAGTGTTTTTGTAGTAGTTTACATCCTGAATAAGACGGCTGGTCCCATCAATGAATAGCTGTGTGTGTTTCATCTGATGTCTCCAGGGTGACGTGGGAGAAAATGGACCTCAGGGATTCGTTGGACCCAAAGGAGAGATTGTGAGTAAAATACTTTCATTTGTGATTAGTTTCACAAGTCTGTATACAAGATGTATAAATGACAACCTAATGTGTCTTTCAACAGGGTAAAATTGGCCCCAAAGGAGGCCCTGGAGGATTTGGACCCAAAGGAGAGCCTGTAAGTGCATATCTGACTATAAATTATACATTTATACGTGTGATACCATGAGAATCAAGCGTCGTGTCTTCTACAGGGTATTCCTGGCAGAGATGGCAAAGATGGGACTCCAGGATTAGATGGCGAGAAGGTAAGTTCCACCTTTGCTTTGGGCTTAAATGTGAGTGCACACGTAATGTGATTGTGTGAGCGAAGCTGACTGCGTTGTCTGTGTTGACAGGGTGATGCTGGACGCCATGGGGTAGTTGGAGAGAAAGGACCAAACGGACTTCCTGTGAGTGTTTTGAAATAGACTTGTGTGTCTAATTGATAATAAAAGATGTTATCTAAATCCTCCGTTACCTTGAGTCTCCAGTCTAAGCGGAGGTTTGATTGTAACATCCGTTATATTTTGTATTCCAGGGTCTACAAGGAAAGGGAGGTCCCAAGGGGTCTAAAGGAGAATTCGTGAGTATTACAACTAAATGTAAAAATAGATGTTTAACCTTGAAGATGCTGTTAGGACCATGGAGGACAACGTGTATCTTCTCCCTTCTTTCAAATCAGGGTGGTGCAGGGAAGGATGGGGAGACAGGACCCTCTGGAGAGCCAGGTATTCCTGTATGTATCTGATGGTTTTTTGGGGGTGTGTGGGGGTCACAGCCTCTCTGTCATGTCACTTAGCTTCACAACGTGGAGTCTGGACTCTAAACTTGACTGACTTGCCATCTTTCGTCTCCTCCCTCAGGGTGATATCGGCGTCCCGGGAGACAGAGGCATAGCCGGACCCAGAGGAGTGGCTGTAAGTTAACGCTTCCACGATAAACTGAGGCAGTCCGTTGTCAATTTGCTGCGCCGCTAATGGAACGAGGGAAGCTTCAAAAGCATCTATTACACGGCATTTAAAAATAATCTTTGCCCCAATTAGAAGCCAAATTATTAGACTTTTCTCTGCACGGATGCTGTGTTAAATTCTACCCGTTTCCAACACTTTAAATGTAAAGCACATCCACAGCAGCACACATAATTAGATGAAACTAGAAGAGCTGAATAATAAGATACCGCCCCTCAAAGTTAATGATGGGCCACTGCGGCTGATTCAGGTGGAGGGAGCGATGGAGGGCCAGTGATGAGAGCAGGTATTCACAACGGAGGAATTCATAAACAGAGAAGTCTTTGTTTCTCACAGCAGACCCTGCAGTGCGGGAGATAAAACAGCATAGAAATTACCACATTTCACTCACACACTGCACTGCATAATGACTCGTACTTAACACAAGCTAGCGTGCCCATTTTCTTTTAGTTCCGCATCTCTGAATCGCTATTTATTTCCAGTTTGTTTGACGACTGTAAATTGCTCCTAGTACATGACATGATGTCTGTTCCCAACAGGGAGGCATCGGGCCGACGGGCAACCCTGGACCACAGGGAGGGAGAGGCTTCCAGGTCAGTTGCATGACATCACCAAGCACTATCAGTTTTCTTTACTGTTCAGTTTACTCACTGTGTGTGTGTGTGTGTGTGTGTGTGTGTGTGTGTGTGTGTGTGTGTGTGTGTGTGTGTGTGTGTGTGTGTGTGTGCGTCTTGTGCCGCAGGGGGTAAACGGAGCCTTGGGAGATCCAGGTCTTCCAGGTCCAACCGGTATCCGTGGGGAGTTTGGCGAAAGGGTGAGTGTGACGTGGGTAACAATATGAAACGTCATCCGATATAATCCATGGTACTGGATCGGGTAATAATGACAAATGTTCTCTTGGTTATTATTGATTAATCTGCTAGTCATGTGACCAATATTATGTTAGCAAAAAGCAAAGCATTTACTCTCGAGTAAGACTAATAATACAAGACAAATATTCAGATTTGAGAAGATGGAACAAGAGAATTTTGGCATTTTTCCTGAAAGAATTACTCAAAACCAATTTGTCGATTGATCAATAAATTAATTGACTAATTGTTCCAGCTCTAATACAGTATGTAAACAACATAAAAAAGCAGGTAAATGCTATTTTTTTAAAATAGAATTGTCATTAAGGACCACTCCTTCAAATGCAATCATGAAACTTTCACAAATGTCTCTGCACACCAGCGCGTCTACACACACAACACACACACACACACAGCGCCGTGTGTCAACACGCAGGTCGTCCCGCCTCAGTCTTGGTGGTACGAACTCAAACTGCAGCCAGCAGGGAGCTCAAACACAAACAGGCCTCCTGTTCAGGATCTGGGGACAGAACAAAGCCGGTCTTTATAGCGCTGCAGGTTCCCCTCAACCCCCTTCCCTCTGCCGCAGCCGGCCTTCCACAAATATCTCGACATGGATCTCATTTATTCTCTCTCTCTCTCCTTTTTCACCCCTATAGGGTCCCGTTGGAGCCTTTGGAGCTAAAGGAGACATGGTAAATATTCAAGTTAAATTTGAAGCCGTTTAAATACAGTATGACCTCCACATCCAGCTTGTTGAAGTCTGTAATCGCCTTTTTCCCTCAAACGTGATGCTGAGAGTCTTTTTATCAGCCGAAGAGATTATAGACTTTTCTTAAAAAATTGTCGCGATTGAATCAAATAATTCAGATCACCTGTTGTCTCCCTAGGGCGTGGCAGGAAGTGATGGGCTACCGGGAGAGAACGGAGAACCTGTAAGTCATTTCTTATATTTCACATTAACGCAGACTTGAGTGACCGAGGGAATCGTCACTTTATCGGCAGAAATGGTTTTACAGATGATTCAGAACTCTGCTGACTAGAACCTGAAGGAGAACATAACTGTACGTGTTCAGATAGTGTTGATATCTTTGAATGTAAAGTGTCAAATCTAGCTGTTTGGTCTGGCTTTTGAATAAACTGTGTTATGGCCATTATTTCCTTTTTCTAAATGTTTTTTCCTCTTCTCTATTGTATTTTGATTAATCACTTGTGTCTCTTCGTCGAATCTTTGGATTGCAGTAACCTGTAGGAAAGGTGCTACATGTATACAGTTTAAGTTTAAGCTGTGTTACATTCCACTAAACACGTCTTTATTTTACAGGGTCCTTTTGGCCCAGTTGGACAAAAAGGAGAGGTGAGTGACATCATCAATGATTTCATTTACGTTATGCTACTTGTGTGACACTCTGAATAGATCCGCTCCGCTTCAAATCAGTTTTCTAGACCCAGTAGATGTTCTCCCATCAACAAAAGACATAGTTCTATCAGATGCTGTGTGTGGGAGTAATTAGCACAAGTTTGTTCCAAACTCCCTCTCTAAACTTTAAAAATGGAGCCCAGCTCCAAGCTGTTGCCCACCAGTCAGAGTCATTGCACATGCTTCTGCTTCACATTCCAGGTTTAATGGGATTAATTAGAGTTAGGTATTGCTGCTTTGGCTTTATTGGCCCGTTCGCCCGCTGCCGCCACAAGGGAGAGAAGAGTCGCGTTAAGCTGCAGCACAATTTATATAATTAGAGACACAGTACTCACGAGCCTCACGCTCGCGGTCTCATTTACTGTTTGCTCGTTGAAATAATTATCAAGCGTCCCGACGCCATATGAAGCCGCCCCCGCATCGTCTCCACAGACCCAGTTGGCTCCTTGGCTGCTGTTTATTAAAACGATCGAATCAGAGGCTTAAGTTTGTTTTTAGCTCCAGTTTGGAACACACATTCAATTCTTAATTTTCTTGCCAAATGTAGTGAGTTATTTAACGGGTAGTTCTTGTTGATTTACAGTCAGGAAAGCAGGGTGAACTTGGGCCTAAGGGCGTGACGGGTCCACAAGGAGAGTTCGGTGCACGAGGGCTTCCAGGGAAAATCGGAATAATGGGCTTCCAAGGGGAGCAGGGTCAGCCTGGAATTGCAGGAAAGACCGGTGTACCTGTGAGTGTTTTTTTTGTTTTTATCTGTAAAACGCTTGTGATTGATTGACACATATATTTTGTAAAGCACTTTTAAACATGTCTGAGTCACTCGTGTTTCAGGGTAAACTGACGAGTGAGCAGCACATCAGAGAGCTGTGTGGCTCGATGATCGATGGTGAGGCATCTTCATCTTTTTTCTGTAGCGTTGAATAAAAAAAGGGTGAGCTGGAGAATTGACCTTCCGGTGTTTTTTTCTCCACCGCGCAGACCAGATCGCACAGCTGGCGGCTAACCTTCGGAGACCTTTGGCCCCTGGAATGGTGGGCCGCCCCGGCCCCGCAGGGCTTCCAGGAAAGACTGGAGTCGTCGGCTCCATCGGGCATCCAGGTCTCCGTGGACCGCCGGGGTACACGGGCCTGCCGGGAGAACTCGGAGACCCGGGTCCCAGAGGTATGAAGAGTCAAATCAGTACCGACTGATAGTAGCGACGGAGTACAAAAATAGTTTGTACAATGATGTGATCTAATTATCAAAATCAATGGTGGAAGAAGATCCTCTTCTTTCAAATAAATGCCCTGGAATAAAAAATATCTCCTTCTGCAAAGTAGCAGAGCAAAAACATAAAGCAGGGTTCATACACATTCTGACCAATGCATTTCCATGACTTTAAACCAAATTTCCATGATCAAACATTTTGTGAAATCTCGGTGTCTACATGAAAAAGTGAGAACATGTAGTATTTAAACTAACAATGAGAATTCCAAAGCATACAGTAAACCTTAAATGACACAAATACATGAGAGACAATAGTTTGATTAAAAGAATAAACATTTACATAGATGCCTGTATGTATGCCTGCTTATATTTTGAGCGTCTTTCTTTTAAAAGCATATTAATTATTTCAACCTCAGCGTAAATGACCGACATGAACGTATGAATATAACACATTTACATGACCTTTCCAAAACTTTTTTTGTTTCAAGGCCTGGAAATAATAATAGGAATTTTGCTAGGCGGAAGGTGCATACATTAGACGAGACAAACATCAATCAACAGTCAACGACAACAACAGTGCAATGATATTTAAATAAAGTATAAGACAAAGTGCTCAGACAAACAGATAACGTTAATGTAAGTGTATGTTAAAGTGACATGTGTGTTTAAGGTAAAGTGTACGTTAAGTGGCATGAGTGTTTAAATATGAAGTGTGCAGTGGAGTGACCGGTCAGAAGAAAGAAAAGAAAGAAAAATAGTCCGAAAGAAAAATAGTCCCATGACTTTTCCAGGTTGTCCATGACCGTAAGAACCCTGTGAAGTAGCATAACAAGGAAGTCGTCAAGTGAAGTGAAAGTACAGTACTTTAGTGATAAATGCACCGAGCTACTTTACACCAATGATAAAAAGAAATGTCTGTCTTCACAACAGGTAATGTTGGTGAGCACGGCGATAAGGGATCCATTGGCAAAGCTCTTGATGGGCCCACCGGAGACCAAGGATACCAAGGTACGTGGCCTTAAGCAGTGCTCTCTAATCAGAGCTTGAACGTTGGACACTACCAGATTTAAAGTTATTATACTCTACGTGTAGACTGTACTTATGGAAGACACTTGTCATAAGACTAATGATGGCTGCACTCCTTGAATGGTTTACTGGCACAAATGGAACAGAGCAATAATATCATTCATATTATTAGCAGCACCTGTGCTGTGATATAACTTGTATTATTGTCATTGACATGTATTAAAACAAGGTATTTGATGCAAAACTGTCAGAGATGTTTTCTCCTGTTATTAAGATATTAGTCCGTTACAAACCTGTTGAAAGAACCGCTGCCTTCTGCGCCGTCCACAGGTCTTCCAGGAGTAGCTGGAATTGTCAAAGATGGGCGTGATGGGTCTCCAGGAGATCCAGGAGAGCCTGGAGAGTCAGGCCGGGTAGGTAGGACTGGGCACCAGGGACCTCCTGGAATCTGTGACACAACCGCCTGCCAGGGAGCGTCGGCCGCTGGGAAATCCACCAACCCCAAAAACCATTAAACATGACTTCCTGCAACCTGATGCCATCCACCCAAAAGGAGGAAGGGTGATAAGTGAGGGGAAAGAAGGAAAGAAGAGCGATCACAAAAAAATGTCCTCTTTATTTAAATACACGTATCACAAGATGGGAAGAGTTAACATCAAACGGGTGATATTTCGAGAGGAATCGAGGAACATCCCAGGAGTGACATGAATACCAGAGCAACTGAGAGACAAAAACATCAAGATGACATCCAGAAATGAATTGGACAGAGGCACAGAAGAGTCCAAGAGATCAACTACATTGCTCCATATACTACAGTATCGCATAACAAGACTTGACCTACAAACAACTGGGAAATGAATGAGTCCTTTGGTGTATAAAAACTTTGTACATGTTGTTTCCATGCCCCAATTACCTTGGTTAACATCCTTCTGGCAGATGACACTCTTAGAAACAACAGTGACCGTCTCTGAAGTGAATGCGCATGTATCATGGCCCATTAATGTAAATCACAGGTGTTACCTCAACATACAGGCTTACAGTGTAAGATATGGAAATAGGCGGCAGAGCTAAAAAAAAAAAAAAGCTTCCGTCAAGGAGCTGTGTATGTATTGTAAAAGGAATAAAAAAACAAATAACAAGGTGCCCAGAAATTGTGTAGATTAATGAAAAAAAACGTCAAACTTTTCATAGTCTTTTTTTTTCTTTTTCTTTTTTTACAGCGTATTTGTTTTTCAATTACATGTGAAGTTGATTCTCTAGATTTGAGAATGAAAAACCAAATAAAAACATGTGGATGCATGAATCAGACATTGTAAAATAAATTGAATAATCTTAGGAGCAGAGTTTTTTTCTTTTCTCTTTTTTTGGTTTTTAAACTACAATGACCACATCCACTATGTACTACCCGGGCTGTAACTATTAAATATACATGAGCTTAAATACTATTTATTATTTGTGGATGACTGTTGTATGTACAGTAAAATGCTACAGCGACATGTTGTAAGAAAGAACAAATAAAGCCACTTTTCAGTAAAACATTACTCTTCTCTACATATCAACATATCAAATGAACAGTCTGCATATCAGAGTAATGTGATAACGCCATGAAAATCAAGTAATCCCATTCATTCACAAAGTAGCAACACTCATGTCCATGCAAAATTGAACTATTGCATGCATTTACAAACATTAAATAAATAAAAAAATAATTCAAGCATATAAAAGGCGTACTTACGATAAAAAGGTGTGATAGCTGAATCACAGAGCACTATCTCCGCTGGTTTCAAAGGGAAACAGTGCCACCTGTGTGTGGCTCAATAAAACTTGTTTTTATTTCATTTTTTTTACAATGTGTGATAGGGAGGAGGGGGATAATATATCAGGAGAAGAAATGGCATGGCAGGTCGAACACGAGCCGGATGCCGTGTGGTTTTGAGATGCAGCTGAAGAAAACCAGCCTCGTTTTGAGCATCCGGTGGTCTGAGCCTGGAAACCTTCCACTTTTTAAATAATTGTTATGTAGTCAGAAGCAGAGCTCCTCTTTTTAAAAAAAATAAGGGATGCGTTCCAACACATTGACCTTTATAGCCAGACCTCGCGGGACAACCGAGGCTGAAATGTCAAGTTCAAATGTACTCTAATATCTGGCTGAGTTATGAGTTAAAGTGGTGAGCGGGTCATTGCTCTACCGCAAGAGGGATGCTCAGTATCTCATCCATCTCCCGGTGGATTGGGTCCGGGCCTGAAGAAGGGCTGGATTTAAGAAAGCATCCTTTCCCATCAGCGAATGCCCTTTGAAACTCCTGTAAAATGGGAGAACAGAAAGCACCGGTACCTCAGTATTTTTAGTCTGTGCCTATCTAGGTGGTGGTGGTGGTGTTACACACATTGTTTCACTGCCAAGATTTATAACATGTAAATCAATTTCCACAGACTGCAGCGCCAGATGATCCATCACAGTAAAACAATAAAGTTGATTTGATTTTATACTGTGGAAGCAAGAAGATATTGATTTGAATTCTATAGATAGAGAAAAGTCATATTAGGTAATCCACATTACTTATTACTCAGGCAGGAAGAGCAGCCCCGGGTTTTAAGTCTCAAATAATTCAGTTGCAGGATGATGAAGCCAAACTGCTTTACGATCAACATCAATCATATATAAGCTCACTTCTTTGAAGGTGTCTCCATATGTTTTCTGCATGTATCCGAGGAAGGCGGTGGTCCACTGCAGGGTGGTGACTTTGTCTGTGTCCAACTCACAAAATGGCACCAGCATGTTCAGCTCATCGCAGTACAAACGGATCCTCTTCCTGTGCAGCAGCCAAGACGTGACATGTTATCATCAGTGCCTCTCAAACTTTACTGACATGGTCTTTAGATCCTAAGGTCTCCTGGTTAAAGCATCTTTTCCTTAGACAGCACACAGTGCAGAGACAGGAAGCATTGGGACACAGGAGGGTAAGACAATTGAATGGTGGACAGGCAAGGGAAGTTCATTTGAAGAGCACCTTTTCAGTCTAAGTGCTTTACACTGCGGGTGGGAGAGGGTTGGTCTTGTAAGCCGCGATGAGCTATCGCCGGGTTTATGTTTGTATTTTTGAAGCTTTTACGCCATTAAAAAATAATGTAGCTTACATAAGTCAGCCTCTTTGAGTCGTCCTTGGTGAGCTTTGAGGCTGATATTCCTAAAATAGTAGCTGTTTTAATGTAAAAATTGCACTGAAATTAGCGTCTTACTCCATATCTTGCTCACTAGCGCCCCCCAGTCTAAGTGCTTTACATGCAGGGAAAAACAGACAGGAGTATAAAATAAGAAAAATAAAAGGTATAGACATGTTATATGAAAGGGCAAACAAGTTTAAAAACTAATAAAAAACTATAAAAATACAGTAAAAATCGATTCATTAAAAGCTGTAGGAAAGAGAACAGTCTTTAGCTTGGTTTTTAAAATGGCTACAGTTATCTTAGTTCCTAGGGGAACTATACTTTGACTTTAAAATGACATATGATTACTGTTTGTGACATTATATGAGATATACTATTATTATTTCCTCCCCTTTCTGCGTGAATTTGGCGTGGTGCTCCTTCCTGGCTTCATCACTCTGAAATGACCAACCCCAGTTCTCCCCTCACGCTTCGCCGTATCGTTGTTTGTCGCTCTTTTGGACGCTCCGTTTTATGCGTGTCAGTAATTGATTTACCAGCTTGTTTCCATGACCCCAAGCTGCCGTACCGACCGCGCTCTCACTCTCATCAGCCCGCCCTGCTCAGCTCAGCAGAGCTCAAACTCTCCCCATCCTCACCTCCTTTGGTCACTACAATACATCCTTCATTATTCTGTCAGCGTCTGCGCCCATTACTGATCATAACATATGCTATGACTGTTTTTTCTGACATACCATACTATGACTTTTTTATAATTTTTTTCTGACGTACTATACTGACTTTGTTATAGATGTTTGACATTTTATGAAATATACTAAGATTGTTTTTATTGACTTACCATATCATAATTTTGTATTGAGAGAGTCATGAGTCCAAACTGATAAAGAGGAAGTGAGTGCATCCAATAGACTGTACCATGATGAGCAGAGAGAGGCTACTATAAACAACTTATAAAGATACTTTAAATATCTATATGTTATGACAATTAGAATAACAGTTTGCTGTTTGCATAGAAATGCTATTCTAGTGTCTTAATTCATTATTCACTGACTTTGGTTCGTGTGCAGGAAGAGTTGAAGTTGAAGTTTGAAGCAAGTACAAAAATGTTGTAAACATATTCCACCAATAAATGCCTTGCCTTTGATGGATTATTAAATTACAGTCACGCAACACTAAAGACGTCAGTAAGATTGAAAACTTATAACAATTGTCCAAATCTGAATTTACAACTCACTCTGCCAAAAACTAAAACTATTGAGCGTTGATTAGGGAACAGCGTACAGTGAGTGAACGAGGGAGTACTTTAGAGTAATTTAGTCTGTAGTGACAGCTACATATATTATTTGTCACACCCCAAGATAATTTATATGACTGTGACTATGGCCCAGAGAGAAAACATACAATTCTGATTAAAAAGCACCTTCATATTTATGGATTATTTCATGAGATCATGTCACAAACTGTGACTCACCTGCGTTCCCTCTCCTTACTGTTGTGCCTCTCCCTGCGCTGGATCAGTGACATATGAGGTCGAGGTCTTTTCGAGGTGCTGCTCCCTGATTCCCCGGCTGAGTCTGGGCCAGCCGAAGCAGCCTTGCTGTGTTGAGAGCCGTGGCTGCTCCCACGCTTCCTGAAGGCAGCCTCTTGGGAAAAAACAAGAGTGCATAAAACTGAATTAAGACACAAACAACGGCGAAAAAAACTCCAACATTTGAAATGAGAGTATGTTTAGAGTGTATTACTTCCTATTTTCACCAACTGCTGCTCCTCTGTTGAGCTGCTGCCACTTGTATAGTGAGCTTTCGTGACAAACCTTTCCGGGCGGAAGTTGAATGAGAAACCCTTGGGGATGATTAAACTCGGATGCTTGTAGGGTTCAACCATCTGAGGATTGTGGCCAATCACCTGAGGTTGAAACAGGAAAATAGAGGATTGAACAATGAATTCTCCCTGTGCTTCCTATCCAGCTATAAGACAGTGCATATTTTTTTCATCTTACTTGTTCACACATGTTGGTGACTGGGTTAAAGACGCCCCCTGCATATGGGCTGGAAACCTCAAAAGGATTTGCTCTCTCAGTTTTCATCCACATGTGCATTTGAGGGTGAATGGCCGCCTCTTGAGCCTCTGCAGACTGCTGAAGCATTGTCAAAAAACTGAAACACAACAATGGAGATATTGCACAGTCCATTAAAATGAGCATTATGGGGCTATATTTACTTAACAAATAGCAGTATACTATATTTGTGACGCCTACTTGCTGAGAACTGCAGGCTGGATATCTTGCTGTCTTGGGGTGTCAGCAACCAGGCTGTTAAACCTTTTCTCCAAGCAAACTCTGGCAGCCGATCTGGATCGCATCTGCGAAGATGTGCTGGTGTCGGCCCGTAGTTCAGTCGGGCTGTCCTCCTCCCGGACTCTGGCCAGCACAAAACCCGGGACCTCTCCGTGAGAAGCCGGCGTCTTCTCTCCCGGCATCACCAGGTAGTGTTCATCAGTCGAAGTCGACAGGTCGATAGCTTGAGTGGGCATGACGGGGGAAGCAGGGTGAGACCTGGCAGCAGGCACATCTGGAGGGGCGGTCTGTGCCTCCATGTGTGCCTGGATGAGGTGCTGAAGGTGCGTATATTCAACCTCGGACATCTCCATCAGACCGAGCTCGGGTCCCAGCATCTGCCCATGATCGATTGTCATACATCCAGCTTGGCTCAAAATCCCTCCTCCAGGGTCACAGGTGTGTTCTCTGGACGAAGGTGACCCATGGAGGGTTGTACAAGCGGAGGGGACCGATGCCATCCTGCCCTCTGGAGATGAGCTGGAGATCAAGGACACGTTACAATATATAATACTATCCTCGTACATTGACCCCAGAGCAGGCCATGTAGCTTCAGTCCCATGTTAATCAACTACCTGCTGGATAGCCACCTCTTTCAGAATATTAACGTTATTAATTTATTTATTTTTGTTACACAATTGTGGGTTTCAAACTAGCCGAAAAACAACGCCGACGTCTACTCACGTCATCCCGAGCAGCTCCGACGTCAAACGGCCCGCAGCTAACGAACTACAAGAAGCTAACGTTCGCTCGTGACGTCACGTCAGCGAAAGAGGAACTTTAAGCTAGCTTTTAGTACGTTTATATAACAATCCACGCGGACGTCAAATAGGAAACATTTTTCAATGAATGAGTGGTTTAATTTAGTTGGACCCTAAATAAGAGGCCGCTCTAATAGTCAGCTTTACTTTTTCTGGGGTATTTAAACTTACTCTGTACGCAAAGTCGATGCGGACGATGGCCGCGGGTGATACGTGACGTAAAGTCCAACGACCGGACGTCGTTACGCTGCGTCAATGTCAATTTAGCGGGTTACTGTATTGACATTATATGCTAATGTCTCCACTCCGCATCATTTCAAAATAAAATATAAAACAGCGTTGTGAATCAACAACATCACATAAAGGAGTTTCCCTTCCAGCTGTAACGTGCTGCTCACGAATGAATGCATTAGTAATAATACACTAAAGTATAGTGAAAGTATTGTAAAATACTTAGTTCCAGCATTGTAAAAAAACAAAAACAAAACATGATTACTATACATCAAACTATCTTTGCAAGAATCAGATGTGTTTATTTCCAGGTATGCTGAACATACGAGGATTATGAAAGGTGCATAATAATTAACATGGACATAGAATAAAACAATACAAATATTATGAAAACAATAAACATGGTAAATAACCAACAAATAACAGTACTTATTTTTAAATAAAAGTGGCAAGTGTATTTTAAAGAAAAGTATCACAACAACGGGCAGAAGCTTCTGGAAAACTACTATTAATGGGTGATTTTGTTTCAGTTAATTTTGTCATTTAACAGGAGCAAAAGTAATCTGCAAAAAGTGAAAATTTTCAAATTTGGCCTACACTTCATCCCACTTATGTAATTATCATTACAATAAAAGATACATATCTAGAGAGACAAAATTAACCACTAACATGTATCATGTAGATTTTAGAAAAGGGGATATTCTCATTAATTGTGCACAAGGTCAGAGTTCAAAGTAGGCTAAGATAAAATAATAAAGTACCTCAACATTTTACTTAAGTACAGCTCGATCAATATCAGCTCCTTGGTGGCTGCTGTGATGCCTGATGAAGGACTGAAGATTCAACTGAATGCTGTCGCCCCCCTCTGGTAAAACATGAGCATTGCAGGTAACTGTGGATGATTAGATTCAGTCCCCAGTGAGCATTTTTAAGAAATCCGAAAACAAATGACCAGGTAGTGTTTGTGTGTTAATTAGGCCACCCCCATGTTATTGTGAAAACACCATGACTCATTCCAAAGCACAACATCTTGTGTCTCCTATAACAGTAAATGTGTTTGTTTTTGTGTCTTACAACACTGCTGATTCAAATTGCTATATTTAATGGTTGGATGTTTATACAAATATTGCACTTGTACTAGAATATACATATTTCTACACTCCATTTCAGGTAAATATGAAGTAATCTTTACTCAACTACATTATTACATATAGTATAGTTAAATGCAGATTAACACTTTACATACGAAAAATGAGATTATCTAATAAAGTAGTTTGTATTGTGATATATAACCTACAAATATGGTAGCTAAAATTCTTATAAATAGCTTCAATAAATAAAATTATACCTACACATTAATGCATCATTGTTAAAACTCAAAAAACATGAGTAAGGACATTTTTCTGCAGGTTTAATTATACTATAAGTACATTATGCTTGCAACAGTTAAAAAAAAAAAAAAATCAAAAATACAGTGTTCCTCTAGATTGTTTTAAGTTGACTAGTTTTGGAGATATGGGCCAGAGAGATGTCTGCCTTTTCTCACATATATTGGGAATATGGCTTGCAGTGCTCAAAGCCCCCAAAATATACATTTGAAAAACTAAACATCAATGTCTCTTTCCATAAATCATGACCTGTTTTCTCAAGATAATGCAAATACCTTGTTGTGAGCAGTAAAGAAGATTGTACTACTAAAAAATATAACCCAGTTTGATTTATAACCACAAACAGAAAGGTGCTGTCATTTAAATATGGTATTTGTTTTTTCAAAATAACAGATTTAGGCACTATTGTGTAGCAATCAATCAATTCAAAATATTGAGGACAAAATCAGACTGAATACACATTTTTAAAAAAGGTATACAATTTTATTGACCACTTGCATTCTAAAAGAACAATGAAACAAGGCATTTTTTATCAGCAGAACATAAAAGCCAGATCTAGGCTACTGTACTGACACTATGGTTATGTTAAAAATCAAACAAACAAACAAAACCTGTACATTCTCTGTACAAAACATTTCTTACCATTTCCAACTAGAAATGCACATTGAGTTGAAGTGATTGATGAGGGGCATTTAGTCATAATCCAATAAAAAAACACAACAACAAATGCATCTACTTTAAATGCAAGACAAACTAGAACATAATTAACTCAAATACCTCAGAGCATTTCCATATCAAGCTACAATGTCAGATGTCACTGTCCACATTACTTTGCCTGTAGGTCTTTTTGAAATTTCAATAAGACATGGGCAAACACTTTCCTTGAGAAAAAATACTTTCAGCGTGTGTTATGCTGCAGTATTTATATTCAGGGCGACAATACGAAAACTTTTTGCAGGTCTAGTTCGACAGCCTTACTGTCCTAAGGGGTCCATGAGTTATGATTTTAGCCAGCTAACTTGACTTGACATTGCTTTTATTTCCATCGCTGTCCATGCTTTCATTGGTTTTAGTTTCTACACATGTATCCTGTTTACCAGTTTTATTGTCTACTTCCTTTTTTTGTTCTCCATCCCCTTTCTTTTCATCTCGCGGTGTGCTTATATTACCAGCAGGACTTTTCTCCTGCTCCTGAATTTGCCCTTTGATCAACTCTCGTTCTCGGCTCACTGGTTTACCTCGAATCCACGTCCTGTCTGCTGGGGGACATATTTTTTTCCGTTTTGGGCTGAGGACATCAGGAAAGCGTATGAGACCTTCTGTTGGAGTGGGGAGCAAGGCAGCTCTGTGTCTCTGGGGCTTTACTGCGTGCTGATTTTGTAGATTGTCAAAACCGGGGCATGAATTTCCTCCTCTGCTTTGAGTTGGACCTAGGGGTCCATTGTATGTTGCAGAATGTGGATCCCTAGGGCCGTGGTCAACTAGATGAGGACTATTGAAATGAGGTGATGCTGTCATGTCTGGCCCTCTGCTATCACATCCTGGGCCCCTTATATTTGACCCTTGCATGTCATCCTTCATGGCTGGCTCAAATTCTCTACACTCTAACCCTGGGCCCATATCTGGACCTCTTCTATCAGACATAGGACCCTCAGTGTTTGTATCCCACCACCCAAGCCCATGTCTTATATTTGAACTTTCAGGTGCTCCCCTAATATCTGTTTTACCAGGCCCTAGCCTTCTCATAGATTGACTTCTACCTCCCCTCCTAAAATCATGCTCAAATCTTTGTCTATCTGTTCTCGGGCTTTCTATGTCTACATCCTGCCTTTCAGATCCGAATTCCACACAATCTGAAAACCCCTCATCAGTCCCTAGACCTTCAATGTTTGAATTTCTGTTTAAAGACCCTGAGCGTCTTGATTCTGGGCCTCTGGGGCCTCTTCTATCAAGACCTTCCATTTCAAAATCTCTCCTTTTTGGGCATGAATTCATCAAGTGTGGAGCTCCCCTGTAACCCCCCCTTCTCATAGTACCCCTGAAATCTGGCTGCATCCAGTCATTCCCAATATGCTCATCTCTCATATCTAATCCTGGTTCTCCCATATTTGGACCTCTTCTATCACAGCCTTGATCTTGATTATCTGGATCCCTTTCCACACTGAAAAATGGTCCACGGCCCCTTCTATTTGATCCAGCACCCCCTCTTTCTGGCTCTCTCCTTCCATTTCCAGGTCCTCCCCTACCGGGACCTAGACAGACTATATCGTGGTCACCTTGGACAGGCCCTGGGCCCCTGCAAACAGGACCACTCCAATCATCTCCTGGACCTCTCAAAGGCCCTGGAAATGGCATAGTTGGTCTTTTCTGTATGAACCTTGGCCCCCTTCTTTCAGGGCCTCTCCATTCCCTATGTTCTTGAACCTGCTCACCTAGACCTTCTTGGTAGGGGCCTGGACCTCTGTTGCCATGTATTTTCCAATCATCTCCTGAACATTCTCTTTCATTTCCTACAGACTCCATAGCATGCCCTCTTCCATCGGACCATTGTTCCTCTGTGTCTGTGCCTCTTCTATCAAGTGCAGAGACCCTGAAGTCTGGCTCTTTCCATCTATCTTCCCGATTTAGACTGCTAATATCTGGCTGTGGTCCTCTAATGCTTCCCCTTATCGGTCTTGAACCCCTCAAGTTTCGTCCTGTTCTATCAGCTTCTTGGCCCTCAAAATCTTGGCTCTCTTGGATGGGTTCTGATCCACCAAAGTCAGGCCCCCAGTCATCTCTTCTGGGTCTTAGACCTTTCTGTCTGATGCCTGGGCCTCTAAAATCTGGACCAACAGATCTTCTGCATTCTGGTCCAAGGCTCTCCATGTCCGGACCTCTTCTTTCAGGTCCAGGCTCCCTGAAGCCTGAGCCTACAGGTTCTTGTTTGCCAGGCCCATGGCCATCAATGTCTCTACCTCTACTTTCACAACCTAGTCCTCTAAAATCTGGACCTCTTGGACGTTTCCTATTAGGCCCTGGACCCTCCATAACAGTTCTTTCAGGCCTCATAGGTGGACCATGCCAATCAGACTCTGGACCCTCCATATTTGGAGGTCTTCTTCCTGGCTCAGGCCCTCTGAAATGTGGACCTTCTGGACCTGTCCTGTCAGCTCCTGGACCCTCTCTTTTTGGATCTGAATAATGAAGCCCTGGTCTCCTCATATCTGGACCTCCTGGCCCTCTCCTGTTGGGCCCTAGACCCTCTTTACTGGAACCTGGTCCTTCTGGCCTTGGTCCCCTGATGACAGGACTTCTCCTGTCAGGCCCTGGACCCTCAATATTTTGTTGTCCACTTTCTAGCCCTGGACCCCGGATGTGTGGTCCTCTCTGTCCTCTACCATCAGGCCCTGGACCTTCAATGCCTGGACCAGTTCTTTCAGGCCTCATTCCAGTAAAGCCAGTCCCTGGACCTCTCACATATGGTCCCTTCATGTCAGCACCATGTATATCAGGGGTTTGATCTCCCAGACCTCTCCTGTCAGGTCCTTGACCCTTCAAAGGAGGAATTCTACTTTCACACCCAGGTCCTCTAAATTCTGGACCACCTGGTCCTCTTTGGTCAGGCCCTAGTCCATCCATAGCTAGATCTTTCCTGTCATGCCCTGGTCCCTTGAAACCCATACCTAATACTCTCTTTTCTGGTTCTTGACTGTCCATAGGGTAACCTGTCCTTTCATGTCTTGGCCCACTAAAATCTGGAACTTCTGATTCTTTCCTGGCAGGCCACCGACCACCCATGGTAGGACCTTCTCTATCAGGTCCTGGTCCCCTGAAATCTGGATCTCCTGGTCCTCTTCTGTTAGGTTCTGGGACATCCATAGGTGGACCTCTCCTTTCAAGTCCTGGTCCTCTGAAATCTGGACACCCAGATCCTCTACTATCAGGCCCAGGACGCTCCATAGATAAACTTCTCCTCTCGGGCCTCGGTCTTCTGAAATCTGGACCTATTGGTCCTCTCCAGTCAGCCCCAGGACCCTCCATTGCGGGACCTCTCCTCTCAGGATCTAGTCCCCTGAAATCTTGACCTCCAGGATCTCTCCGTTCAGGCCCAGGACCCTCCATAGCTGGACCTCTCCTCTCAGGATCTGGTCCCCTGAAATCTGGACCTCCAGGATCTCTCCGTTCAGGCCCAGGACCCTCCATAGCTGGACCTCTCCTCTCAGGATCTGGTCCCCTGAAATCTGGACCTCCAGGTCCTCTCCTGTCAGGTCCAGGACCTTCCATAGCTGGTCCTCTTGCAGGTCTTGTTCCTCTGAAATCTGGACCTCCAGGTCCCCTCCTGTTTGGCCCAGCACCCTCTATAGCTGGACATCTCTTTTCAAGTTCTGGTCCTCTGAAATCTGGACCGCCAGGTCTTCTTTGGTCAGGCCCACAACCCTCTATTGATAAGTCTCTACTCTCAGACCCTGGTCCCCTGAAATCTGGACCTCCAGATCCTCTCCTGTCAGGCGCAGGACCCTCCATAGCTGGACCTCCCCTCTCAAGCCCCAGACCCCTGAAATCTGGACCTTCAGATCCTCTCCTCTCAGGCCCTGGTCCCCTTACATCCTGACCTCCAGGTCGTCTTCTGACAGGCCCAGAACCCTCCATATACAAGCCTCTGCTTTCAGGGCCTGGACCCCTGAAATCTGGACCACCAGGTCGTCTTCTGTCCGGCCTAGGACCCTCCATCGATAAGCCTCGGCTTTCAGGCCCTGGTCCCCTGCAATCTGGACCTCTGGGTCCTCTCCTGTCAGGCCCAATACCCTCCATAGTGCTACCTCTCCTTTCAGGGCCCTGTCCCCTGAAATCTGAAACTCCAGGTACTCTTCTGTCAGGTCCTGGTTCACAGAAATCTGGACCGGGCACAGGACCCTCCAAAGCTGGACCTCTCCTTTCAAGTCCTGGCCCAACCATATCAGGTCCTCTCCTTTCAGGCCATGATCCATTGAAATCTGGACCTGCCAGTCCACTCATGTCTGGTCCCTGACCCTCTATAGCTGTACATTTTCTCTCAAGTGCTAGTCCTCTGAAATGTGGACCACCAGGTCCCCTATTGTTAGGCCCCATACCCTCCATAGCTAGCCCTGTCCTTTCAAGTCTTGGTCCCAAAAAGTCTGGACCCCCTGGCCCTTGCATACCAGGTCCTAAATTGCCCCTAGTTGGACCGCTCCTTTCAGGCCCTTGAACCACCATGAGATCTGCACTTCCTGGTCTCCTCTTGTCATGCCTGAGGTCCTCCATGTTTGGACCACTCATTTCAGACTCTGGTTCTCTAATGTCTAGGTCTCCCGCACCTCTTCTGTCAGGTCCCTGGCCCTTCATGCGTTTACCTCTTCCAGCAGGCGGATGGATTCTTAGTTCATTTTCAAATGGTCCTCCTCTGACTGGACCTGATCCTCTCCTATCTGGCCCTCTCCAGTCATCTCTTACATCTGATCCTGGGCCACTCCAATCTGGACCCCTCATGTGTGGAACCGGAAATGTATTTTGATTCCTCTGGCCCCTCATATCGGGACCCACAACACCTGGTCCTGTACCTCTCCAATCTGGATTTGCAATGTTTGGAAAGCCATCACTCCTTGCATCTGAGCCGCCCACACTACCCATATCTTGACCAGGCAGCATATAACTGCTTTCTGGCCTTCTTAGTTCATGCAAAGTTTCTGATTCTCTCTGGTCAGTGCCATGCCCACTCATTTCAGCCCAAATATCAGGCTGTGGTGTCTTGAATTGTTCTCTAGGCCCGCTACTGTCTTGTTCACAACTTTCATATTGTATGTTTGGCCCTAGTTCTCTCATGGGTAGATCTTGTCCTCTTTGTAGGCCCCACCTTTCATCTGCCATTGCTCTACTCTCTGAAACTGTAGTTACATTTGAATCAAAACTCCTCTCTCGAACACTACCTGTCCTGCTCAAGTCTGCATCTCTTCCATGACCCTGAAAACACCTTTTCGAAGGGTCCCTTACCTCTAAAACTGGACTGCCATCATGCCTAGATTGCCTTTGAACTCCTCCCGAACCCCTAAAAGATGGATTTGGTCTCCTTATATCTGGACTTGGATCTCTAACACCAGCAGCCCTCATAGCAGATTTCATACCTCCAGTATGTGGACTTTCACTTCTATCTTTTTGGCCACCACCTTTTCCTATAATATCGGGAGCCCTACCTTCTATCTGTGTGACAGCTGCAAAACTAATTTGTCCTCTCATTTCTGTAACGCTCTGTCTCATATCAGGGTTTAGGCCTTTTACTTCTGGGTTCACACCTTGCATACTAGATAGGTTTTGTGTGTATGATCCAGGACCCCAAATGTTGGGACTCATGCCTTGCATGACTGGATCTCTCAAATCAGGCCCTGGGAATCCAATTCCTGTTTCTCTACGATCTATCTGTGGACCCCTATGTCCAAGTTCTGGAGCACTCATACCAGATCCTGGATGCTTTCGGAAATGTTCTATTTCAGTTCCTGAACCCTGAACATCTGTGCCTGTAACTTGATTGGAAAGTCCTCCCCTTTGACCCAGCACATCTTGATGCTTTAAATCTGGAATCATCTGTTTGTCTGCCTCACCTGGGCATTTAAGATTTAGGGCTCTCAAACCAATATCTCTAAGATTTGGACCTCCAACAGAAGACCACAGCATATTGGACATTGTTGTTTGACCTCCAACAGGCAGATACTTATTTTCAACTTTAACATGTGGCGTCGAGACGCTGATATTCGTCAAAGGATCTCTGATTTCCTCAATTTTTACAGAGTTACTATTTTCTATGCTGTTAGGTTTCACAAATTGTGGCTCTGGATCAGGGCTCTGAGGAGAATCTCGAGTGGGTGGATCAATTTCTCTGAGAGGAATTGAACTTTCCATTTTGCTCATAAATAGAGTCTCCTGTTGAGAGGGTTTATCCATGTGTGCAGCAGATCCACTACTTGTGTCATCATGCCCACAGGCTGTTTGAGGCCCCTGGGATTGTGGTGGTTCAGAAGTTTCAAGCTTCACATTGTGACGAAGTTCAATGGAACAGGGAGAAAAGCCTTTAACAGCGTTCTCAACAAGATCACTTTTATGTCCATCAGGTTCATTTTTAATAGGAACCAAGGTAAATGATGATTTGTTGCTCTCTACAAGTTGTCCAACAACAGAGTCCGAAGAGTCTGGAGCATTACATAGAACATTTAAAGCAGTTGATTTCTCAAAGACTTGTGGGGAAAGTCCTCTGCTCTGCTTTGGTGAAATTAACCCTGAATCTGTTTTTCTAGGACATGATGGGGATCTTTTATGCCCATGAGAATGTCGGCGTGTAGTATGCTCTTTACGGTGCCGACCCTGGCGTTCAGACGGCTCTCTAGCTCGATGGCTTGACCTTTCCCTTTCACCTCTTCTATGTCTATCCTTTTCCCTACGTCTCCGGGAATGTGAAGGAGAACGCTGCTGTGATCTTCTTGAAGGGCTTCTATGGCGGTCTCTTTCACGATGATTTCGCTTCTTTGGTGATAGCCTTCGCTTTCTGCTGTAGTATGAATTAAGAGTGCCCTTGCGGCCGGAACTATGTCCTGTTCTAAACAAAGATGAATCACAAGTCTTTAAACTACCTCCTTGAAATACATCATCTTGCATTTCATTAAAAAGTGTTTCGTCCTCAGGATCATAAGCTACATCAGAATCTTCAATCTCTCCAGCAGAGGAATAATTGTCATTTTCCTTAACATTGTCCTGCGTTTCATCTTGCTCTGGAATAGTATCTGCATCATTTTCTAAATTAGGGGTGGCAGCTAAGTCTTCAAGCTTAACAGTTTGTGAATCGACATTTGAACTTTCCACAGTCTCTGTAAGGTTGCTAGTCTTGTCTGTTGATGCTGAGTGTTGACTGAGAGGCAAAGATTGTTGTGGGGGAGACATCAGGGAATCAGAAACAGAAAAGTGAGCCATGAACATACCCACAGCCTCTCTCTGTTGACGTAGTGCTTCTTCCTGCTCCTTCAACTGCCGTTTTTGCTCTTCAATCTGCTTATTGAGATCCTCAAGCATCCGCTGTTGTTCAGTTAGTGTTGCAGCTGAGACAACCACAGTGCCCGTAGGAATGTTCTGAATGACTCCAGCTGGGGTGGAGGTTTGTGCTGGAGCTGGCATTTCAATCTGGGTAGAAATTGTGGTTGAGGATGATGGAGAATCTGACGTTTGAGTTGGAACAGGTGGCTTTGTTACAACATCACTTTGCATATCTTCAAAGAGGGTCTCGTCCTCTGGATCATAGGCCACACCATCATCTACAAAGCCTGATATTGCAGGGCCATCTGCATTAACTGTTTCTATCCTCTTAGGTGCAACCTGTCCATATCCCAATGCTGGATCATACTCCTCTTCTGGGTCATATGGACGGTCAAATTCATTTTCTTCTTCTTCCATTTTTTTAACTTTGGATTTCTGTCCATACTGTTGGACAATTGGATCCACCATTGATCGAGACACCTTAGAAAATACTGGGCCCTTCTTAACACTAACTGTTGTTGTTGTTGTTTTTGTAGTAGAACTTCTGTCAGAAGAGACCACAGAGTCAGTTTGCTTATTGCCGAACAAACTCTTTAAGATAGTCTGCAGCGGTGTCTTATGACTGGATGTTGCAGTGGGATTCTTATCAGAGATGGTGGGCTGCGTGGCAGCAACAGCGGCTGAGGTGGAAACAGGAGGGTGTGTTCTAATAGAAGTCAAACTAGCTGGTATGGTCACTGAGCCAGAAGAGGAAGAGTCTGAGGGTGACCCAGGGCAAGGTGGTGTGCTAGGAGGTGTGGTGCTCGCAGGAGTCTCTGGATCGTATGGTTGAAATATTTCCAATTTGTCAGAACCATAGAGAATTGGAGGTTTTGGCATCCACATCGGGTCTTTGGACATATGAACTTTTGGTCTCTTCTCTTCAATTTCCTGAGGCAAGCTTCCTGGACGTTTTGACTTCTGGATGACTGCCAGACCCAGGAGAAGATTGGGCCTGTTGTTTTCAAGCCCTGTGAAATAAAGACAGATGAAATAAATTAATGAATTAATAATTAGAGCAAGTCTAAATTAAACACTGACAATTTCCTTTTTTCTAAATGCTTGATTGGCAAGTATTGTCAGAAAGGTTAGATAATTATTTAGATTCGCAAAATATGAGTGATGATATGATGAGTACGATTTGTATAAAGCTGGGACATCTAATTGATTTATCAATAATTACAGAAAACTGTGAAAATGACAAACCTTCTGTAAAAACTGGATGCATATTGGCAAAATTTGAATATGCTACAATTTGTAAATAAACAATATATAACAATCTCTCTTAAAAGCATTGACTTCACATTACATATTTAGATTTAATTTAAATATGTATTCAGTGTTTCCATTATATATTGTTGTACTCTTTTCTTAGAGGTAAAGAAATTGGCAACTGATAAAAACATGATAAAAATATGTTCTGTGTTTCACTTGTGCTCATCCTGCAATATACTGTATCCCCTTATTTTGACCAAAAGAGAGGTTAAAAGTTTTCACTAAAACTCCAAATTTTCAAGACTGTGTAGTGGTTCAGACAACTGTGCTTAAACCTATGTGGCCCATAACCGTGTCTACTTAAAACGGTCTATACAACAACAAAATACTGATACAATATTGGCATGATAATCAAATTATTTAATTCCGTAGAAGGCAATGGGTTACTTTATCATAAGAGATGGAAGTGAGCAGTGGCATTTACTATGGATAACATTTGTCTATTTTATTCTTAAAACGAGAAAAAAATTATATTGGTGAGATTTTGTAGCCAGAATAAGTAAGTGGTTATTCTTGGTTCTTGAAGGTGTTGACATAGATACTCTCCCAGGCCCAATAATGCATACACTTATCATAAAAGACTATCAGCGGTCGTAAAACCATACCTGGTCCATCAAAAGGTTGTAGCATGAATGGGATTGATTCCTTTGCACTGAGTGGAACAAGATATATATCCTTGATGGACCGGCAGCCATTGGCGACCACACCAAAACGTCCTCTGCTGCTGAAATAGGAGAAGAGGGAGACATAGGCCACCTCTTCCTCCTCTGTTGCAGGGTGAAAACGGATCACACATAACTCCTAATAGGCAAAAAAACAAAAAAAGAAGATGTAAAATATTGATAGATATCCAACATTATTGTACAAGACACATACATAAATACTAAATCTCCTGTTTGCCTTTGTAAGAGAGCTCTTTAGTTTTGCAACATAGTCCCACACTGTTTGAGGCAGGATCCGTCCTCCAATTTGTATGGTATCAGGTAGATCCTACACATAAGAGAAAGAACATGTTCATATCTTATTCAATTCAATGACAGATCTTTTTGATACAATACAAATAACAAAAGTTATTATTGTGCATTACTATACCATTTTGAGATTTTCCGCTGGTCCTGAAATCAGATATCCCTTGGTGACAAACTTGGCCACAGAGAGCATGTTTAGGAAACCTTTCCACACTATCTCTTGCTTGGCCAAAAACTGAGAAGTCTCACCATCAGCTGGGGATTCAGAAATCACGGTCCTGAGATACAAAACACAACAGCACAATGAAAAATCATATCCAAACATTATGCACAAATGTATACCACTTAAAACAGAATAGCATAGTTATTCTATTCTACAGTTTTTCATATACCTTGAGGGTGTGCCATAGAGTCTGGGATCCACAGAGGAAGATGGTTTCATTAAGATAGATTTAGGTAATGGTTTCGTTGGTGGTGGAGAGGGAGCTGGTGCTAATGGAGATGCAGAGATAGTCTCTTTAAGAGGAGCATAAGGGACTGGTTGTTTACGAGTGGTGTTATTGGGACCAGTGGTGCCACTAGAAAAAGCAGAGAACCTGCTTGCTGCAGTGCGGGGGTCACGCCTTGTGATAGTTACTGTGGAGACAGCAGGGATCACAACTGGTGTGTATGTTCTCTTTCCTGTCGTAGTTTTAGGAGCGTCTTGAGTTGGGGATGCGGGGGATTCCATGACAGGGGAAGCAGGAGAGTCTAAAGTAGGGGAGGCTGGAGAGTCCATTACTGGGGAAGCAGGGGATTCTACAATAGTTAATGCTGGAACGTCAATAATAAGACGGGAGGATGTCGGCGAATCCATGTCAGGTGAGTCAGGTGGCGCCCGTAGAGGGGAGTCATCTCCTGCAGTCTTTCTCCAAGGGGATTCATATTTATCTCTCGTTTCAGAAACCTTGGTTTTTTTCTTTGCGGGTTCGTCTTCTTCCCCAACTAGCATTTGGCCTTTGGGAAGAAATAAGAATCCATTTTAAAAAAAAAAATAGGCGCAACAATAGTTGGCAACTGCTATTGTAAAACATATATTTCCAATTACCTGTGCATATCTTGCATTTCAGGTCAAAGAGGTGAGCTTTGTGCTCTGATGTTGTGTCCTTCAGCATACAGGTGAGAATGTCTGGTAAAGCACCTCCCTGGCTTGGCTGTCTTGTTCTGGTCTTGAGCGCAGGAGCAGGAAGACTTTTCTTTTGTTCCTGGAAAGAAACCTATAGAGACCCAAACACACACAATCAGAATGAACCCACAATATCATAACATCCATGGCCTTTCAGGGAAAATATATATGTGAAGCAGGAGAGCGAAAATAATGATCATACTATTATATATTCCATCAATTGAATGCAAATGAGACATGTACCCACCGTGCTTCTATTGGGTCTAGCGGGATTCAAACTGGGCAGATCAACCTTCACTGCTTCAGGCTTCTGCTGCAAACTTGTCGCATTCGCAGCAGAATCCTTAACCTAGATACACAATGGAAAAAGATAATCACCTCTGACACAAAACACTGCTTCAACCTTCAAGTTCAAGCATAATATCTGCAGTTGTGTTTTATATATAATACACTTTACCTCTGTTGCTTCTTTCGGACTTGGCTCTGATGCTTTGGTAGCCTGCATATCCTTCTGGCTCATCCTGGCCAGTCTGAAGGGACTGATCTCTCCACGTACAACCCGACACAACAAACCCTAGAGAGAACCCATGACTATGAGATTACCTAAATAACATCTCTGTACAATTTCTGCATTAATGCAAGTAGCATTTCAATGTTACGTAAGAAAGGCAGCAGAACAACTTCAAACAAACCTTGTTTCTTGGGTCTTTCAGGTTGAACATTATAGTTCTGTACTTGTTCATGTATTTGCTGTCCGTGTTGCGAAATATGTCGAACATCTCCATCTCAATGCTCGCGACAAGCTTTGCAACTTCACTCTCAGACATCTCCAAATCGTCACAATCACACAACCTTGAGAGAAAAAAGCAGTTAGTCGATTAATCACTGCTCTAACCAATTAAGATGCCATGTTTACACTTTAATTGCAAAAGCAATTATTCCTGGAGTCTATCATGTCATGAAAATAGTCTCTTTTGTGAAAGAAAATTCGAATTTTGAGCCATTTTCGTATTAATTCTTTTATATGGTTCATTACACTAGGATCGTCTTTTAGTTTATCGCTTAAGAAACAAGTTTAAGTGTGCATTTACTCTTTAAAACTATTGAAATTCACTATTTTGGCTCCTGGCACCATCACTTTAACTATCGAATTGAATTCAGTTTATTTTGTATAGCCCAAAATCACAAATTTGCCTCAGAGGGCTTTACAATCTGTAAATCTATAGTATTCAAAATGCTCATTTTGAATTGAACAAATCTGATCCATCAAGATAGTGTAATGAGTGTCAAACCAAAGACTTTCAGACAAGCCTGTAAAACAGCTCTCACCTTTTAAACAGGATGCTGGAGAGGGAACGCTGGATGCTCTGTCGGACCTGGGTATTGGGCTGAGAGGGTCTGGAGGAGGGAGCACTGGGTGCAGGTGGCACCAGCAGATTTCTGGTTTCGTTCAGCAGCGTGGGGGCCGAGGACGGCTTCTGGCCGGGTGCCGAGGATGACACATGGCTGGACGGAGGCTGGGGTCCAGGCTGCTTCTTTGGGATGACGTATGCGGTTTTAGCGACCATCAGAGCGCCTGTTTCATGATGTCTGGCAGCTGAGGTGGATGGTGATTGAGACGGACTTGATTTTTCTGCTTTGGGTGGTATAGCGAGATCTGATTCAGCAGATTGCTGCTCAGGCACACCACTGTTGATTGGCTCCTTTCCTTGAGAGTGGCTCTGCGGTCCCAGCCTGCATCCTGACTCAGATGCTGGCTGGGAGGAGGGAGCGTCTTTTGAGGTGTCCTCTGGAGGTTGTGTTGATGGAGTAACAGCCTCACTGTCAGCCTCTTCCTCTTTACTGTCCTTTATAGCTGTTAGAAAGAAGAACAGCAGGGCATTAATATTAATCTACTAACTGGGACATAAACAAACATGTCACAACTAATGCAAGTCAGATGAAAGTTAAAAAAATATTCCCTTTCCTTGCCTGTAAGGAAGGACTGGCACATAACACTACATGACAATACAAGTATTAATGTTGAATTCAGAGTGAAATAGAAGTTAAAACACCTTCAGCTTTTCTAAAAATAGTCAACCAAAATATTTTAAAGTTAAAAAGTGCAACAAAATGAACAAAAGCAAATGCAAATTGAGAAAAAATAAAATTCTCATTTATGTTGGGTTTTTATTTTTAAAGAAGAGAAAAAATAAACCAGTTTGTATCTTCCCCTTTAAGATTATTATTAAGTAAGAAATAATGTTTTTCCTTTGATAGACTATCCACTACAGTATATGGAGTTTCCCCAGTGAAACTGAATTAATGAGCGGTGTCCAGTTACAGCAGGGAGTTAAATCTAATCCTTTGTATTTGAGTGGACGGCTGAAAAGTGGGCTGGCTTTGAACGTAGCGCTCCACACAATCCTTTCCTTGTCGCTAATAGTTGCAGATTAAATGATGAATGGATGTCATGATAATATTGGTTCTAATTGGTTTGTACTACCTTATGCAAGCACACATATTTTTGTTTTACAGAAAGAAAAAGATGATCGGGACCAAAATAAAAAATATGAAGAAACTTCATCTTAATAAATTGTTTTGCATATTTGGTTAAACAGGTGCACAATATGATTGAGGGGTGTAATCTAAAAGTTTTTTTGTTTGTCTGTATTAGAAATGCCGAGTAAACGGCCCTGTATTTGGTATTATGGTCAACTGAGACATACACAAAATGCTGATTTTCCATCAGCAAACATATAGTTTACATAAATCACTCATGAATGAACTAATGCCTATTATTCTAGAACCGATGGAAACACAGCTGGACTTTTTTTTGTCAAGTTTCATAATGTTTTCTGGTTTATTAAACAGTCAAACTTGCATTAAGAACATATTGATACTCGGTTTATAATTTACTTGCACTTTTGCAAGTCAACGTAACTTTTTAACATGAATAGTAATACTGGTGTGACTTCCTGTTTTTTACTGAATAATTAAATTACTACCTCTTTTTAATATAACATTTTTAGTAAATGTGGCCTTTAACACATTAAAGATATTTTCAGAATTTCCAATCCTAATGAGTCCTTGTAATCAGATAGATTAAATATGCTCTAAGTGTGATGACACCATACAATAAGTATTGCACTTTGAAGACACAATTTTTCATTTTCAAGGAAATTAAAACACATACTTATATTTTGTTTTTACAATAACAAATGTAAACCACACTATTGATACTGTGTTACTTGCTGTACTGAATGCATGCCTACATTAAATGCATCGAAGATTCAACACACTGGATTTACAAAAAACAAATCTTTAAAACTATTAATCTGCTTCTCCGTTTTATTTCATCAAATTATTGTTGTTTATTTGAAGAAGAAAAAAAATTCAAAAGCTCAAGTCAAGATGCAGTTAAGCATAATGTCCTGCTAACTAAATCCTTTGATGCCTATTTGCTATTTGAGACACTGATCAATATGTTTTTGAGTTCTGCTTTCTTGTTGTACTGATATTACATGGATTCTGGGACATTCATTCATATGTTTGTGACTGCTACTTGTTTGGTCATGTAAGGGAAATGTATGATAACCTGAAACTACACTTAGATTGTATTCAAATTCTACTTAAAATTATGATTATTATGATCATAATCATTAAATAGGTTTCGTTGAACCCGTCTATTATAAAATGGAATTTGCTGGAGATGGGTCTTTTAATCAATTAATGCATGCTTGACCTTGACATGGCTAAAATGCTTCCACGTCACCAAACGTTTTCATAAGTAAGCTCCAGGGGACATTTTTCCTCATTGAAGAGTTCCAGGGTTAGCGTTTAAAATCCTCATCCCATATGCAACAATCTCAAAGAGCAACACATTCATAGTGAAGACACAAACATGTGGTTTGGAGTTATTCCCGCTCTCCTCCAGTGACCTTCAGTTTTCCAGGATGTGAAAACATTCACCTGCTCTGAAAAGTCTTTTTAAACATTGTTGGCAGTTAGATGATATAAATGATGAGCATTTATAATGTGATTACTGAGGCAGAACCAGAAAGTTAGTTAATACTTCACTTAATAAAAGCTGTGAATGCACTTCACATTGACTACATACTTGAATTGTATCCACACAGGCAAATGGTGCATGTTGCTTTCAAACTTTTGATTAATATGGAAGTAGTTTGTACTTTTATGAGGAAGGACACATATATATATATATATTTTAAAAATGTATAAATGTGATCTACTGTTTCAGTGAATTTCTTCATGCCCGGCAGCAGTGTCTCCTCCTAAGGCCTTGGATTCACCAAGACTGACACGAAAAGAAAGTTCCTTCTAGTAACTTTAACGAGAACAATTCATTTTTGGTTTGTTTGTCATCCCAGACCTGATAAATACATTTTCCAGACTGTTTAGGGTACGCATTTCAAAATGACTTCCACAAATTATTAGCTACAGCTTTAGTGTGTGAAATATGATGATACAAAACATTATTCTAATTTTCCTCTACACATCTATGGGTGTCTGAACCAAAATTCCCACTAAAAATAGAAACGACGACAATGTAAAAACCTCCCATGTACAATGTGTTTATAATGCAATAAGTCCGCATTATATGGATGTTTCAAGTTCTCCTTGACCAATCAACAGGTCACGCAGATCATCAAGTTAAAAGGGGAATACCACTGTATTTAACCATATAGATACTAATATGTATTTTGATATATTTAAAGTTTTGAAATATCAGTTGCTGGAGTGAGTCCTACTGGAGACACTTAGAATTAGATCTGGTTTTACTGGACAACTTGGGACTAAGAGTTGAGAGTAAGTGAGCTGACTTCAAGCATTGCAGCCCTGCCGAGGTTGTGTGGGATGGATCGGTAGCCTCATCCATTACATGATCAAGCGGTTGAGGATTTATGGTCCGGAGGTGGAAGGCCGCTTTAGGAAAAGCCAGCATGGAGAAGATGAACACGGCAGGGTGAAATATCCTGCGCTAAGCTTAGGCAAAGTCGTACTTTATTTCTCCTATTAAATTCATCCTGTGCATTCGATCCATCAGAATGGTTTAGGAGCAGTGAGCGGTCACAGCGCAAAACACCTGGAGAGTGAGATAATGTGGCGTAGTGTTACTAATCATAAGACCACGTATATATGAAAACCCACACAAAGGAGAACCTGAGCCTAGAGGTGTGAGCTCATGAGATGCAATAATTCAAGGCTGAGCCTCATGGAGATGCAGTGGGCAAAGTCACATCTGTGGTGTGCGGTTCCCACTCCAACCCGTCTTTTAATGTCGGCGCTCAGATGAGTATGATTGAATTAATGTGTGCAGATCTGCCGCCTGAGCACTTCATAGCACGGCTAACACGCTGAAGCAGTGCCATTACAAAATGTAAAAAATAAAGAAAAATGCATTTTGCAAAAGAGAAACAAGAACACATCCTTTTACAGATTTGAAAACAGGAGGAAAGTGAATATCCTGGTTGAGAGGATCATCTGGAGACACTTCCCTTGCTGCCTTTATACGCTGACAGGCAGGGCGACAAACTAGAATGAATGGAAAACTAAAAACATTTAAAAAAAGAAAGAAGGAAGCGACAAATATTCAAGTCAGTCACTTTCTGTATATATATATATATAAGGAAAAGAAAGAATCAAGATTCTTTATTTTTGCATGACTACACTATACGTGTGTGTGTGTGTGTGTGTGTGTGTGTGTGTGTGTGTGGTTTCAATGGTATGAAGCGCTCTTTTAAACACAATCATTTGTCGATGAAGGAAAATCTCTACTTAATTAAGATTTAGATCGACCCAACAAGTCAAACTAAATAATTGATATTCATGCAGTCCTCAGATTGACATGCACTTCTTTATTTTTGGTATTCTTGATGACACTTCCTTGAAAGCTGAAAAAAAAGAACTCCTTTCCTTTCCCATTTGGCCTTTATTCCTCTGTGGGAGACTTTCTGCTCTTTCCTCTCACTCTAATCATTCAAAACCCTCTTTCTTGGAGCCAGTCGATCCTTTTGAGGCCGTTCTTTAAATATCACATAAACTCTGACGTTCTAGCAGACCTACTACTGTGCAGCGCACCGTCTCCCCACCACCACCATTAGCTCCAGGAGATTCAACTGAGAGTTTCCATCAACCACCTGCTGGTTGGATTTTACCACCAGCTGCGTCTCGACTCCGGGGGATTCGGTTCTATCGCTTATCTTCATATAACTTTATGATTAATGAAAAAGCTTCACATTTATCGGGTCTAACGGCCAAAAAACTTCTGTTACTAACCTCAATAAAAATTGCTATACGCTTCCAACTGAACCCTTCCTATTGAACTACATTCACATATTACCGGTGTGTTCTTGTTTTTCCAGAGGTACACATCCAATGAATCACATTATGGACTAAAACAGAGTAAATAGGAACATTACACTAATTAGTGTTGCATTTGTAATGAGATCAACTAAAATCATCCAGAGACCAACTCATTTTTTATAGTAGTGTTGTTCTGTTTTCCCATTTCTCATTAAACATTTCCCCTGTCGCCACTTCAAGTTGCCAATTTAAGCAGCTCCGTGAAAGCCCTCATCTCCACTCTGAACAACTGTTTGAAGGTGTGCGATGTTTAATAAATCCAGGAGCTCTTCTTCTTTCTTAGAATGTACTCTTATTTTTAGAAGGAGACAAAAATAACTCTCATAATGTCACCGCTATGACTGAAGCTATGAGATTACGGCCTGGTGGACGTTTTCCTCTGATGCTCGTGATAAAAATGTAATAACATCTCACCACTTTATGTTGTTCTCTGACATTTAAAATAAGAAGTTCCTTGGGATGACGGCAGGTTTCAGACCTCTGAATCACTGCTCACATCCCAGACTTGTTCAGCAAAACTATAAATGGCAACTCAGTCCGTGTGTCAATAAATGCTAACAACAACAACGAATAAAAAGAGTGGTCTGTAATATCGACTTTTATACGCCTCCCTTTGCACAATGTCACACACTTCAATTTATTTCATTTGACCGAATCAAACGTGCAAGTGGTAGTAGTCATGGGTTTATAACTCTCAATCTACTGTATGTACACACTTCATAATTTCTGAATGAACCATCGGTAAACAATAACCAGTGTTGGCAGGCAAACTGATTGGACCCATTTACTTTTTTTCTTTCCCACAGCTCATCAAAGAATATAATTTCTGTGTAATATTTTTTTTTTTTTTAAATAAACAAATATTGTCAGCCAAATGTGAAGTTTTCATTGTTGACGCTATGTCAAAGACATCTGTGTTGTGCTGCAAAGATATCTACTAAAAAAAGAGCATGCTAATCAGCTAGCTCCTTTTTCTAACGATAGCAAACCAAAGCTTGAGGAAAACTAATGACCAAAAATAAAACTGTACTGAAAAACATTTTAAATGGTGTTGATAGATATATATATATATATATGATGTGGCCAAATATAACCAAATATAAACCAACGGCACACAGAAAGTTTGTTATTTTTACCGTGTCTCAGAATTTCAGCAGATTGCTCATATTTTGCGCATGTTTGCCAAGCTGTCATTTAGTAGTTGGCTTTTCTTTTTTTTATAACTTATGACTGCACATTTAGATTCAATGAGCCAGTTGGAGACAGACCTGAGGAGGTGAAGAGCTTTCCCCATTTGTTTGGAGCATCATGCGTCACGTTTAATGGCTCAGTGCTTGTGAAATGTTGCAGTGATGAAAACACTGAAAAGACAATAATAGCAGTCATATGCGATATGTTGAGGCTGACTTACCACTCTGCTATAGTTCATTTATTAAACCATAAAAGAAAAGAAAATGACGTTGTCCTTAAATAAGCAAGATACTGACCGAAGTTCTCACTTAAAATCAAACTATTTTTGGTATTATGCCCTATTGTGTGTGGTATAATTAGTATTCACCATCTGTCCTCATTATGACTGCCTTTGGTTGTAAGAAAATGTGCAAATATTGGAAACAGAATAGTTTAGTTAATGAGTATACACCACAAAAATCTTAGATACAATTATATTATAATTATATTTCGCATGAGCAGATGTGTCAAGTACAAATGCATGGACAGCTGTTTCAACCTAATGTACCTGTATATAGGAGGACCAAAAGGTCACCACTGCTCTTGATGACAAGTTAAGGAATCACTAAAGTTATTATTATCATCCTGAATGTGTGCATCGAATTTCCCGGTAACCCAACAGTCAGGTCACTTAAAACCAGAGAATGTCACCCTCGTGGTAACACTGGAGGAAAAGTCAAGAGATTCACCAGTCGGAGTTCATCACCTGAGAACCATGAATTGTCTGTTTAAAAGTGGACATTAATCCAATGGTTGTTGGGTTATTTCAGTCAGGAACAAAGTTGGTGGAGTGATCGACTAGTTGCCTTCCAACAGCACGGCCTAAATAATCCCTGCACAGATATGAGAGCTTTCCAGCGCTTCACGGTATCCGTGGTACGTCAAATATGTTTCTTTGTTCTTGTTTTGTTGTGTAAAAATGTAATGTAATGTCGCCAGAAGTTACCATCGCACTGGTTACCTCGACAGTTTCTACTGGATTATGGATTACTGCAGAAAAAAACACGCTGGGGCAAACAAGTGCGTTTCAGAAAGATAATCTTCACACCACTTTTATGATTTTTGATGCGTTAATACTATTGAACTACACCCCAGTTACATGACTTCACAACACCACCCCCAAGATAAAGGAGGACTAGACTAATTTAGCTACACGTAAAAGCAAAAAAAATCCTGATATTTTATATTTCATATTGTGGAACAAAACGTTAAAATCTCTTAAAACTTGAGGGTACCGAAGTGCAAACATGGCGACTCGTTACCGGGTTTGAGGACTCGTTCCTGCAGGCTTTGTGTTTAACAGACAGACGTTGGAGAGCGGCATCAATCTTCTCATAAAACTCCCACCGAGACGGGTTCGGGTGTTTAACCTTTCTTTTGTTTTACATGACAGTCTCCACTAGTGTTTCACATGAGACTAAATCTCACGATGAAATACCTAATAATGTGTCTGCAGACTGAAATGTGGGAATCCCCTTCTTTAAAAAAACAAAAAACACACAGAATCTTCCATTTTGATTTGTGTCGATTCCTCCATCTTTCTTCCTGTTTACTTGGTAGCATGTGGCACATGAGACCGATCATCCCTGAAGGACAGACTTCAAGGTCAGTTTTGTGTGTAAACTTAAAGGGGAAGCGATGATTAGTCCTTTCATGACATCAAGAGTGCGAAAATAAAATCATGCTCCGTGGTTTAGAGGGGATTTTTTTTCTACCTCAGGGACAATTGACTGTCAGGATGAATTAGACACAACATGTTAGGTCTCACTGTTCTGGGGAGATGGAGCGTTTGTGGACATGTATGTCAAGCTGCTGCAATACAGCGTCACTCTTGGTTGATGCTTTGGAGTCACTTGGAGAACAGTGTGTATTCAAGCCATGCATATTACTATAAAGTGATATATTGAGTGGGGTTTTCTACTCTAGGAGCACACATAACTCCAGAAATCATACCTAAAATATGGTACCACAGTGGAATTGTGGCTATTTTATCATGTATGAAAACTGGAATATTTGATTAAACATATTTGAGGTGACTTCATCTGTACTATTCCACAGCTCTGTTATTACGCTGGACAGGGAACAAGCATATATAAATACAGCGAAAGCATATTCTCTCGCAAAAATGTGAGATTTTGTGAATGTCAGCAGTGTTTTCTCTTTGGTTGCACATTACTCGTGTGACCAGTAGAGGGTGCTCGTGTTTCACAATTAAACGTTGAAGATATTGAAATTATTAGACCGAGCTTTGGTGGGGAAACGGAAGTAAAGGGGTTTAAAAGAGGAAATAAAAAGCTGCAAGGGAGGTCCAAGAGAAAATGAAAATATATTTGAGCTAAAACCTGGCATTTATTGGCTGCATCTCTCATAGAGAACACTAAATATTCCACATAGTGCACTGGCCCACAGCGTAATGAACATATGATCATACCAGAGTGACTTGTTACTGCTGTACACACCGAAACCAATCAGCAGAAATCACATGCCTTTGCCTGGTCATGTGGTCGCACCGTCCTCAAGCTGAACTCAGAGTGTAAACTGTGCCCTCTTTGAAGAGAATTATTTGTGTCACTGCCAAGCGAAACTAAAAGTCACAGTAATACCGATACCTCCTTTAATGTATCACAATCACACGTTTGTGAATGAGCAGATGTTCTCCCAGTGGACTTCACACCAAACCGTTCAAGCATTATATGATCGGATTAGTTTGAAAAGGTTCAAATAAATAAAAATCTATGTTGTGTGAAAGCACCTTTGCAGTTTTGGTTGTTTGATAAGTCTCAGCTGCTACTTGTGGGTTTCTACAGTCGAGGAATGTATTATTTACTTGGTTGGTTTAAATCATTCCATGATGGAAAGACTGAAGACTTTGTCTCTTCAAGTGACTTCAAACACATTGGGTAACCTTCAATACATTTGTTGAACGCCAGTTATCTCTGGATTTGAATTAATCATGTCTTCTATTTTTCAACTTTGGAGGAATACATGCAAAAATAAAAAAAAACATTGAACTACAAGTATTTCTGATGCAGTTATTCCTGTAAAATATGTTGTGTTGCTTCTCTCAATAAACATGGAGCAGAATAAATGACAATGATTTTCTTGGCTGGAGCCCCAGTGAAAAAAGGTACAGTGGTTTTCCCCGAGTCTCATCTCCCGTGTTTTTCTTGTGCCTATCAAGTAAATGATGAACTTCACCACAAAGAAATAGGAAAGTTTGTGTTAGAAGTTAAGGCGCTGACCATGACGACCAACATCTCTGGCTCAGGTCCGGACCTTTGAAGAATCTTTCTACTATCTATAAAAAAAAAAATTATAAAAAAAAAAAAAAAAAAAAAAAAAAAGGCACAAAAATACCCCAATACAAAAAGAAGTACGGTAGTAGAAGATGCTCAACAATAACACAGCAGGCTGCGTCACAGGATCTTTTGTTTTGTGTCTGGATAGTTCTGTTATTTTTCAAATGATCCTTTTCCAAATAATATTTATAGAAGCAAGTGTTGTTATGTAAAAACATAGTTTGTAAAAAAAAAAAAACTTTGTTAAATATCTAATTTTACATCTTTCAAAGCATGTTCAACTTCCCTTAAACTATATGTTCTTTTATTTTTAGACTAAGCACTGAAGTATGTGAAGGAAATTGTTATAAAAGGTACTATAACAATTCCCTCAAACAAGTTGTGTTTTCTTGATACATATTTAAGTAAAAGGCACAAATTAGACATGCTGCTCTTTTGATACAAAAGAATGATTTAAAGGCTGTTTTGTAATCAATGTGAATGATTAACTATAAAGACTAGTGTATTACCTATCCACAGTATTTGTTGAATGGTGAAGTTGCACTTTGATCTGATCGGTGGTCAGTTATGCACGTCTCCCACTAAGAGTGAAACTCACAAAACACAGGAGGGGAAACTGAGAAATGAAACCTGGTCATCCCTGAAGGCAGCTCCATCCCCACAGACTGCAGGTATTAGCAAGCAAACGCGTTGCTTATTGGTCCATGAGTGTATGAGCAAACATTGAAACTATCTGGAAGTAAATTCAAAATGAAAACCCATCCTCATCTTCGTTCACCAAACTGCAACTGTTTGTATTCTAGGGCAAAACGTTGCATTCTTTTGTTGGATGCCTCTTTGAAAATCCCAAAAAATTAAGAATATCCGTTAGTGGTGGCGATGCAAAAAGGTTTTATACCGTGTGTATTGATGGAAAATACACTATTTGACTTAAAGGGGGACATAAGCTAATTTTTAAGTTCACACTTGTATTTGGGGTTTTCAACTAGCATGGTCAGAACACACATCATTTGAAATCATACTGTCTGACTGAATGAACCGGTGTTGACGCTCCTGTATTCACGATGAAACACTCCATTTTAGAGCCCGTCTCTTTAAACCCCCCGTCCCAAAATAAACCAGTCTGCTTAGATTGGCTTGGGAGAAAAAATATGGTGCACATAAGGTATAGTTCTCAATCCGTGGGTGGAGATACTCAGATGGGGCGCGCTACAGTGAAATAGGAAGCGGTGCAATGGACTGGGTTGTCATATTTCAAAGTGTGTTGGTTGGTAGGCACTCCAGAAACCCAAATGTAGGTGCACAATGCTCCCTTTGAGCTCCGACCAGCGTTACAGTGAGGCACACTGAGGATCACTTTGAGGTCCAGCAGGAGCAATATCCTTCCCTTGTCATCTTCAAAAGTTTTACAGTTCATGTCACGCCGATAAAAGGCCACACTTAAGTTTCCCGAGATCCATGATGTCACTGATGCAGAGACGAAAGGGCAAACGATCACGTGTGGCGACACCTCGGTTCACCAGGCTACACCTGCCATGAGGACTGCTGGTGAGCAGATGCGGTCTCGTCCTGCATCTCCTGACCTCAACCCCACTGTGGACCAGTGAGACGCCCTGCAACACAACAGCTGGACACTTGACCTCTAGCCTGCAAAGGGCGAGCAACTCCGTCAGGACCTTCTCCAGAAAATGAGGCAGCATCCCCACATTCAGAGGCTCATTGGTTTCATGAGGCGTCAAGCAGAGGAGGATGCAACAGGTGATGAGCAAGATGGACCGCTGGACAACTATTGTAGATGGATTTATCCTTTATGAAAAATGTAGCGGTAGACGTTTTCCTGCGTTTTTTGATTTATTTTTGTCATTAATATAGATCAAGAATCATCAGAGTTCCTTGTATATTAAACCTACTTTGATATATCAAATGCATGCAAATGCAGACAAATAAATCAGCGTTTTGAGAAGTTTGAAGGGTCAGTTTCAACAAATTACATAAAACTATATTTTCTCACTTTGCCTAATGTCCCGCCGTACATTGTGCACCTCTGAAACATCAGCCACTGCCTCAATATGAAAGTGGTGATTCAAATCACGTCACAAAAATGTTGATTTCACTGGAAGGAAGATCCAAAGTAAATAATTCACAGCGACATACTGTATGTAGTGGAGGCGCAAAACAGATTTCATGTTTGCCCTGAAAGCTTTTGCTCTAATGTTTGAGAAACAGAATTCATAATTATTAGTTGAATCATACTGATCAATGTGACCTGTCTGTCATTGATTTTATATATATTTTATTCTTTGTGGATGATGTTATTTAGTTTTTTCTTCGTGGGCAGATTTCCAATTGGTCAAACACTAAGTTTGATCTGTACTACTTTTAACAGCTTTCCACAATATTTGCAAACTTCCAGACTAAAAAGAGTTTAAGAAATCCTGCCGTTTACGCCTTCAAACCTTAAAGTTACTTTGAGTCTAAATATATTAATGCCTCTATAGTATCTATATGTAAACTAGATCACCAGCGAGAAGATTGGGCATTTCTATAAAGCTATTCTTAATTCTTGACATTGGTGGCACCGGGTCGGATTCTGCAGGAAAATCAGATGAAATCATGCAGGTTCACCACAAAGGTCCTTCAGCTCAGACTCCAGCAGCGACCAGTCTGCCGTGGACAGACTCAGATCCAGCTTCCCTGCAGCCTGCGGTCCCAAGCCAGGCCCGGAGCTCCGCCGGTTCCTGCTGGGAGCAAATATCAACGGCGCGCTGCTGGAGGCCGTATTACTGGGCCCTCTGGTGGGAAGGGAGGCACGGGAGAAGCAGGACTGACTGGATCCGACTGTCAGCCCCTGCTGCAGTCAAATTAGAGGCTTTCTAAAAGGGACTATGGTTCCAAGACACCCTACCACTGTCATCCACAGAATCAGCCAGAATCGACACCAATTGAAGGTTCCTTGAAATAACGTTAACTTAGTAGGAATGCAGAAATCTGTGGTGCATCATGCTGACATATTGAAAACAAGTATTGTCATGTTTCTGCTGATAATTGACAAACTATATATATTTATATACATTTCATTATTACTTGAATGTAGTGGCTGTAATAATAGTTGAATATTTATTTTATCTTCCTGTTTACTGATTTTGGAACTGTGTGTAAGCACATTGAGAGTAAATTAAGTTAAAAGTCCTGGTTTATGTACATATACTTGGCCAATAAAGCTGATTCTAACAGACAGTAAAGCTACTGTCTGCCCCTTAATATTGTATATTTTAGTTTGTTAAGTGTACTTGTGAATGTAAGGTTTTATTGCTGTTACTTTACTAGCAGTAAAAGTTGGGGAAAGGGTGAAGAAGTTGGCTCTTAGGTCAGTGCTCAAAAGGAAATCCCAATTATTAATTTTTGTTTAGCTGTCGTTTTGTTTGTATGAATATATAGAGGAATATGGATACATATGTGAAGGTGTACGCAGAAACGAAGGGGTAGAGGCTCAGAACCAGGTTGTACTTGTACTTCCACTTATTGACAGAACTAAATGTGACTGATTATGACCAAAGTAGGCTTCTTGAACAACTATACCCAAACTCTAAAAAGATGCCTATCCTTCATCCCGAGAGATTGTATGCATGTGTGGTGAACAGTCAGCTTTCTTCGTTTGCAGGAGGCTGAAGTCTTTTATCAGACGCTCGGAGGACTGCAGCATTTCCCCCGATGGTGACCAGCTTCAAAATCATCTTCATGGAAATGTGACAACAAATCTCCCATTCACTGTTCGGTGAACTCCAGGTGGAACCTGATTCTAGCTCTGCACTGATGAATCCTCCACTCGCCTCTGCAGCAGCAAGAAGTCAACTCCTCCTCCATACCAGCTAATACGTCCCTATTCATTCACCCAAGATAATACTGCTGTGTTTGTGCAACCGCAACTACTGGTCTGGGAATGTGTGCGTCTCTGCAGATGGATAAGGCAGTGGAAGTTGCAGCATGATTGAAAAGTTTTCCCTGATACATGGAAGTGAGTGTAAGTGTTATGAAGTGCATTTCGTGGATTAATTGCAGCAATTAGTTCATTTTACTTTTATGCAACTGCAAAGAAAAAAAAAGGAGAGAGAGAATGAGATGTTGCCTGATAGAGTCATATGACAACTAATAAATGTTCTGTTTGTGCGAACAAACCACTGGTTTGGGGTTCTTGTCTGAAGAGAAAAAGCACTTTGAGAAAAGGTCTTTGTCTGGCCATCTTGCCAGCACTTGGAAAAGCCCTTTAGCCAGATCCGCAATGGACACTTCCACTAATCCATGAATCAAATTAAAGTCTGAAATGAGTTTTCAATCAGCAATTGGACAAAAAACATAAAAGTGATAACTATTACAAGGTCACTTATCACTTCAGAAATCTACATATCTGTGATGGGAGTTTAAGAATGTTAAACTTTTGAGTATCTAAAAAAGCATATATTTGCAAGATGTGGTTCAATATTTCAAATTATGAGGAAGGTTATCTACATCTGATCATCTTTTTCACTTGCCGACAGTTTTTGGAGCTCCCAGATAAGAGACAAATTGCCATTGGCTCGTTGGTCACAGCCTAAGAGGTGTGTGTGTGTGTGTGTGTGTGTGTGTACACAGTTCAAAAGATGCAAACAGAGACGTTCCCTGCAGACACATCCCAGATATCTAGCTACAGCTTACAAGGGTTGAGGGGTCGCCTGTGACTGTGTGTGTTTGGTTGCATTTGCAACATGCACCACGGTTGTTGTTGCACCATTGATATATAGGAAAGATGTGTGGAAATAGGCTAAATTGTGAATATGTGAGCCAAAAATCAGGTATTACGCATATTACCAGGGGACTTCTCGCGTGTATTTTTCGAGACCAAACATAGTCACGAAATTCCACGACTTTCTCCTGGTGAAAGATCTTGTTGTGTGTGACTCCATGATGCCGGTGAGTCATGTAGTGTGAAAACCACGACTTCAAGACTCCAGATTATAAGACTGCACGTTGAGTAGAGTGACTGTACAGCTGTCTGATGGATTTTAAAAGTCGTGTAGTGGGAAGGTTGTCTGAAGCTGAACACGTGAAAACATACTGTATGCTGCATGTGCACTGCAGGTTATGGTGAGAAACCCACCGTAAACCTGGACAGTGAAGTATTCTTTCTACGGTCAAAGTTCAGCAGCTTTGTTCCCCGTACGCGACGTTGCGATGTACGCGATGTTTCTAAAATAACTGTTGACATGTCATGCCTTCTTTTCTAAAAACTAAGCGTCTTGCAACTCATTCAGTGATTGTCATTTTCTGCAGCACATATTCTTCAGTGAAAACTTTTTGAGTTTGCAAAAGATCTTTGCGGTCAGAAAAAGAAGAAAAAAAATGAACATCGGGGCAGTGTTTCAATACACTGGTACCAAAGACGCGGTAAAGCACCCTGCATACCCGGCACTACCCAACACACAGATGCTCCGTTTGGCATTTTCCAGTTAAACCAGTTATGAGACTGGTTTGTGTTTTTGTTGAATGCTTAAATGCTGACTAGTCAAGACTGTTTTGCCACATTTGGGGCATTTAGAATAATCAAAAGGAACTATAAAAGTAAAATACTTACCCACTGCTGACCCCCTGCTACTTATCAGTCGTCCCAGAGAGAGTAGGTGTCCAAGTGTGTGTATGTGTGTGTGTGTGTGTTTGGGTGTGATTGTGTTACGTAGTGCCACGATTCATAGAGGAAGGAAAATCTGTAATGCCCAAAGTGTGTATGGAGTGTAAACTGCTGTGTGATCTGAATGTGTATGAGTAGCGAATGGTACATACACGCTGTGTTTAACTTAGATGATGGTATGGAAGTGGTCTGCACTTCTGTGAGACTGGGGTCGCAGGCTAAGGGAGATGCAGCCTCCTCCTGCCCATCTTCTTCCTTCACTTCCTCTTCACCTTCCTCCTCAGCTTTTTCTGCTAATCTCTTAGAGATCCTACCAGACCTCTGACCCTGTGATGAAAATATTTAAAACAGGTCAAAAAACAACTTCACTTCATAGTATAGAATAGATTTCCCCACAGTTTCCGAATCTAAATGTAGAAAAGACTCAACAGGAAAATATACTACCTATACATTTTAATCACCTTTGATTTCTCAGTCTCCATGATTAAGTGGCTTACCTTAACGGTGGGTCTGGCAGTGACGGCTTTTTTCGGTGGCCGTCCTCTGGATTTGGGCACCTTTGGACCAGAGAGAATCTTCATAGTGACGGCAGCGTGCTGCAGGATGCAGTCAGTGCCACAATAAACAGAGTCCGGTAGGGCTTGTCTGGAGCAGCCGGGTCCAATGCACAGAGGAAGAGAGCTGTCCATCTCCATCTCCATCTCAGCTTCGGGCTCAGCTTTCGGCTCAGGTTCAGGCTCAGGTTCAGGCTTAGGCTTAGGTTCAGGCTTAGGCTCAGGCTCAGGTTCAGGCTCAGGCTCAGGCTCAGGTTCAGGCTTAGGCTCAGCTTCAGGCTCAGCTTCAGGCTCAGCTTCAGGCTCAGCTTCAGGCTCAGCTTCAGGCTCAGCTTCAGGCTCAGCTTCAGGCTCAGCTTCAGGCTCAGCTTCAGGCTCTGGCCTCGTCATAGGAGCCTCCTCTTCCTCCTCGTCCAACACCAACACAGTCTCCTGAAACCAGAGTGTAATTTTAGACACTTCTGTTGTGCAAATCAACTGATGACTAATGATACAACTATAATATTGTGATCTCAAATTTGCTGTCGCACAGGAATTAGAGAAATAATGAACCTAAAAAACTACCTCAACAAGTTGAAAAGCTATTTAATTTAGTACTTTTAGTGACTACGGTCACTGGAAACAAAAATTAAATTCTAACCTTGAGGTCTTGCTGCTCCTCATGCCCCTCCTGTTCTCCACCAGGAGGACTCGGTGTCAAGCATTCAGGAAAGCTCAGCTCAGGCTCCGGTTGCAAGTAAAGCTTCGGTTGAAGCTGGATTCGCTTCTTTGTAGTGCAAGGAGGGCAGATGTAATCTTCCCCTTTCCTCTCCATCTTACGGCCTTGTGTCTTAGTGATACCAACACAGGCGCCATGGAACCAGTCCTGGCATTTGTCACAGCAGATCATGAACCTATAAGTGGAGAGAAAAAAAAAAACAGCAGCAATCAGGAAGTGAAACAGGCAGATGGTTGACGGTATGCAAACTCCCAAAGACCCAAGAGATCTCGCTACCAGAAATGAGCATGTACCTTTTATCTTGTTTTTGTCTACAGATGCAGTACAGAGCATTGGAGTCAGAGCCATCTGTGTCCGATATGCCTGAACCCCTCTTTTTGTATTTCTTCTTCTTCTCCTCCTCTTCCTCCACCTCCTCTGGTGCATCATCATACTGGCCAGGAGTCGCATCAGTAATCTGGTCTAAATCCGTGTCTATAACTATGCAGTCTGAGCTTGATTGCTGAGTGGGACTCAGGGTGATATCAGAGTTAGTAGAGGATATCTCCGTTTCAGCAGAGCAGTGAGGATCATTTTCTTTTTCCTCCTGCAGCTGTTCAGATGGATTAACAAGCACCACCTCATCATCGTTGTCCTCATCATCTACAATGCTTGATTGAAGCGCAGCTGCCTTGCCCCTCCCTCGGCCCCTTCCTCTACCTCTTCCCCTTCCTCTGCCTCTCCCCCTTCCTCTGGCCTTTCCTCTTCCACCTCTGGCCCCTCTAGCTCTTGTGTCTCCCTGCCTGCCTTTTGATGCCAGTCGCTCTTTAATCTGTATCAGACTAATTTCATCACTGTCCTCTTCTTGACTAGAAATCAACACCACATCATCGATGTCCCCTCCTGCCTCATTGTCAGGAGTAACAGGTCGCGAGATCTCCATGTCATCAGCCGATTCAATATTATCAGGCACCTCTGTGTCTTCGATAACCTCTGGAGGAGGGGCCTCGGTGGCATCAGTGGCTTCCAAAATGTCAGGAACTGCCAGTGCATCTGACATTTCCATTGATAAGCCCTCATTACCGCCGAGCAGTGAGAAGGCAGTGTGAAAAGCAGACCCAAAATCTTGCCATAAGCTGGGGTCAAGGCTCCCTCCTGCAGAAGCTTCGGAGGCCGGCTTGCTCTCCTCTGACACAGGTGATGAGGGGGCAGACCACTCAAGCTCATCTAGAACACTCTTAGTTGCACTACTAGCTCTCTGGGTGGTGTGGGTTTCTGGAGGTGGCGAAAGTGTCCGGTTGGTTCGACGACTTCGGCCTCTACGTACAATTGGAGGACTGTGGGTTAGTTCTCCTACTTCATGCAAGAACTCTCTTTTTGCAATGGTTGTCCGCCTGAAGCCCCAGGACTTTTTAACCTGAGACATGGTCGGCCTAACACTCGACTCTGCTCCTTCTGACTGGCTCTGCTCTTCCTCTATGGAAAGACAGAAGAAAAAAAACAGTCAACAAAAATAAATCTCTTTCACGTTCATCTATCACAGCAACTCGTCCAAAGAATATGTTTTACCTGCATTATAACCATCGGTGATGCTGTTATTTTCCATTGGGTCCATTTTGACATCCACAGATCACAACTCTGTCAACACATAAATACATAATTTGTTAGTACACAACTTCTAAGGAACTTTAACTATTGAGCAAGATGGATGAGGACTAAATGAAGAGAAATAGTCACCTCTAGAAATAATTCACAGATGGCTGCAAAGGTCTAATTTAAATCAGAGGGATGAGTAGAAAATTATGGTAAAGATGAGTAAAAAATAAGCCATAACTTGATTAAGGATATCCGCTGCTGTGTGAGAAGGCAGAACATTCCAGACCAAAAGATTTGTTCAAAAGATCATTACACTAATACACGAACAAATGCCCTAATTTGTTAGTTTATTTGTGCAACTGAATTAAAAGCAACACTTATAAAGCAGCCTGCAATACATCATACATTCATGAAGTCATTTTTGTTAAAGCTGTCAAGAGAGGGATTGATTAAACTACTTCTGAATTGTAGAACACTGACAGATGTTTCTAAACAGTAACATTATAACCTCCATGAAGGTCGTGGTTAATGCAGGTCTGTTGTCCTATACTGCTTTTACTGGTGAGCAACAAAGTGGGTGTTATGCGGGTTTTGACCAAGACTCAATCAAGTCAACTTAGAGCTTTATATTACCCCCATTTTACAAATGAGGACGAGAAGTCACATCCAAAAACATGGAATAATAAAGTTCCAATTCTTTCGTACTGCATTCTATATTTATTATCTTAAATTATAGAATGAAGGAATGTAAGGGTTGCTATGTTGACATGGGTGTAACTAACTGGGTTGAACATGAGTGCATTTTATCACTTAACGAAGGAACACGTGATGAATTGTACTTTTTCTAGAGTTGTATCCAATTAACGCCTACTTTCATCCACGGTTGTGTAATTTCATATTTTCTAGCTTGCATTCAAACGAGTTATTTACTCAAATCTAAATCTGTTTACATTATTTAACGTTGGTTTCCTGTTGCGGGCCTGAAGATTGGATCCATCTTTACTACGTCTGGTGCAGAGTCAGCCTGGTGTAGATGGTGCATGTATGCAAAGTCTAGTCTACAGGAGTGACTACTATGTCTGTGTACCTTAAATTTAACCCAAGTAACATTCGTTAGCAATAACGCAACAGCAACAGCCCTTACTTATGTCACTACTAGATCTCAGCCGGCTGTGAAAGGGGCAGAAACGAAACCTCCTTGTTCTGCAACGTCGCAAATGCCCGATAGTTATTCCGTAAAGAGAGGAGAGGAGAATATGTCCTGTTCTCTGCACATAATTCAAGCTAGCGTTAGCCACTAGCTAAAACCTGCTAATGAATGCTTCACGCTACAAAGCGAGATGTCTCCAACCGTTCCTAAACAATAATTACACGTCGCAGGCTCGTACGTGAACACTGTACGACGGAAAGCTGGACTCGTACCTTGAATCTTAATTAGTTTCCAGGTATTTATGGCTTCGCTCAGCTAGCCAGCTAGTAAGCTAGCACAGCCTTCCATTTTCTCTGGATCGCTTTGCTGTTTCGTAATCTCGCGAGAGTTACTAGTCACGGGCGTGAAAGCCCCGTGACTTCCGGTTCAACAGGCGATCGTTTGCTCTGTGCAGTGCCACAGAAAAGGGGTCTACATTAATCAAGGTGCACTACGTTAAGTTGATCAGAGCATTTTTATTTTTTCTTCACGAGTCCATTTATTGTATGTACAATATGTAAACACGAACACAAGATCAAAACAGACATGCTCACAGGAAATATTATCCAGCCAAAATGCAATTTCTATTTATTCCTACCCAATTCTTACAGTCTGATCAGGATTTACACCAGCTTTGGATCACAAGTTAAACAGAGGCTTCACTTAGAGCTGACATTCATATGAAGTAATTTATTTTCAAATATTTTTTTTTTTTTTTTTTTTTTTAGACACATGGAAATGTGATTTCATTAAACATACTATAAAAACATATAACACTATAAATATTGTTCAGGTATTTTCTTACAAAAACTTTGTACAGTTTACATTTTTTCTGTTCTTTTTTTTTTATAAATCACAGATATTTTTTATGTAGGTCTATACAATGTTTAACTACAATACAAAGTTGGTATGAGCCAAAAATGCCCCCCTACCCGCTGACATAGTTGAAAACATTAAGTTTAAACTTGCATTACTTAAAATATCTCAGTTGACATGAAGTGGACATGGTTTAAACAAACTTGCATAACTCAACATACCTCTGATGGCACCATGATGAATGAATATTAACTGTTGGTGGCTGTTTTTGTCTCATAATAGAGATAAATCCACTAAATGATACAGCAATTAAGTATTTAAGAGCAGCATTGAAAAGTGTAAGTATTCTGTGGGTCGATACAATCTTGTTCAGACTTGAAACAAAGTGGTAACATAGCTATAACAAAACTACAATATGAAAACATACAACCTCACGTTTTATTTCTCAAGACAGACTACTTTCACATTGTGAATCCACCTGAACACAGACTTGTGGAAACTGCAAATGAGAGATGAAACAAACAACAAAAAAAGTCCACCAAGCAGATGTACACATGGGAATGGAAACATCGAAGTGATCTGTCACAGAGCTGCGGGGCCTTCAAGCACCAAGTTTGACACCACATGTCTTGACGGCCTGGCAAAATGTGCGAGAGTATCTGTAGTGTAGCGGTTAGGTCACGGTAACGTTAGCAGTGTCCTTGCTCTTGTCAATGCATGGGGGAGAGTTGCTTTTGTCCGATAAGAGTCCCGCTCCAGGGGTCAGGATCTGCTTGGCAGGAGAGTGGCTCGATGACTTGACTGAAGGGTCCGAGTTGGACTCTGTTTCTGGTTCCTGCTGCGAAGAAGCTGGAAGGGGAAAACAAAGTACAAAATGAGAACATCGACACTGCGTATTCGCAGAATTTGCCTCAGAGGCCATCTGTTGTTATTATTGCAAAGTTATACTTTTTCATTTGGTGAGCTTTTGAAGGAATGAGTGCTTGGGTTGAGGGCCGAGGTGACGGTGGGGCTGAGTTTATAGGAACGCTGAGTCTCCAATGGTGTCATGTCAATCATACATCTATTAAAAGATGCTGTGGTATAAATATAGAACGCATAAAGAAGGAGCTGCCTTGGAATTTGCATTTCCCATATTATCTTTTAATATATGCAGCAGAGTGAGATCATTTTTCTGTTTCAAAACAATACATAATGATATAACCCTTCTGAAGAAAATTAGTTGCACAGACTCAAAAGAAATTGGATGGAGATTGTCTTTAAAAAAATTTAAAAATATATGCCTAAAGATGCAGTTACTAACTTAAACAAATTAAATACTTTTTAGCAAATTCTTTCAAATGGTCACTATGAAAGTGTGTTATCCGGCCGCCATTTTGAAAATATTTGAGCCAAACCCAAGCACCGCCGACCTGCCAGAGCAAACTCTCATTTGACAGCTAAACAATTCCCTAAAATATATTTCTGCAAAAAATTGAGCCGATATAAGGGCAATACAGTAACAGACTCTTGATTCATATTTGATCAACGCTGCAGGCTGACAGTTTGACCAAAAATCACTCCTGTTAGAAACTTCTCGGCTCTGATTGGTCGTTTTTCTTCTGGTGCGATGGAATCTTGCAAATGCCATTAAATGCACTAAAAGGATGCAGAGGGACCTGATTTACTTTAACATAGTGTCAGTTTATTCCTATATAAGTTACCAAAAACAGCTTTAATCCACTATTTCACAAAAGTAACAAGGAATTTAGAATTGTGGTTTGTTTTTTTAATAATACACAAGAAAAAGCCAGACAATAAAGTACAAAAACGTTTTAATCAGGAGAATTATCCATCCTGATGGCAGAGAAGACATAATGTATAATCCTCAACAATACAGTGTAGTACACAGTTACTTTATTGCCATGTGTCTTTCATGTCAAATAACATTTCAGTTTGGATCACAGTACTTGAGGAGCAAATACTGGGAACTTCATCTGCAACAGGAAACACTGAACTGGGGGAAGCGTTCACATTGAGACAACACAGCTCGAAAAAAATCCTGCCTCTAAATCAATTATAAATAATAAATAATATAATATTTTTGATATACGAGTATCTATGGCAGACAGTTTTATTAGATTTTCAAATTATGTTGATTTCACATAGTTTTTTCACAAAGGCTTTTGGTATTTTTATTTGCCAGTTATTATCTTTAAATCACCACTGTGGGACAACTTCGTGCATCACAGCACTGAACAGATATCAACAACGGATTTTGACGTAATGTTCATATTGAGCACACTAGTGTGTCGTGAGTGTCGTCATATTACCTGACTGTGTGCAGGACTTCATGTGTTCTGGCCAGTGGGCTTGCTGGCAGGGGTAATCACAGTAACTGGTATTCCAGCAGCAATAGAAGATGGCCTCCTTCCTGCAGTTAGCGCACCACTGTTTCTTTTTGGTCTCGTCCACTGCCTGCTGCTTTTCCACCTCCGTCTGCTTCTTCACCTCCGCCACCAAGCGTTCCCTTTCCTGCTCCAGGCTCTGCCTCATCTCTGCCATCGTCAGTTCTGCATTTAATAGAGACCATATTCACTTCAAACTCATGCCATGTGTATTCACATAATATGCATGAAAAAGCCGGTTCAGTAGTATATCCAGGGTTCATACACATTTTGACCAATGGATTTCCATGACCAAACATTTTGTGAAATCTCAGTGTATACATGAAAAAGTAAAAATGTAGTATTTAAACTAACAATGAGAAGGAGAGCCTATGCCTGCTTATATTCTGAGTGTTTTTCTTTTAAAAGCATATTCATTATTTCAAACTCAGTGTAAATGAACGACATGAACATATGAATATAACTAATTTCCATGACTTTTCCAAAACTTATTTTTTCCCAAGGCCTTTTCCAGGCCTGGAAATAACCATTTTAAAATCCCATGACCGTAAGAACCCTGGATATCAACTCTCAGAGGTGAGGCGACACATTCCTGAAACAGAAAACTTACCAAGATTGTGCTTCATCTCCGATAACTCTTGTTGATGCAGCCACTGGAGCTTCTCAATCTCTATCCTTAGCCGTCGAATCTGTGGCAGAAATACACAGATTAAAACTTGCAACACGTATTATTATGGCATGTTATAGAAGCATCAGTCTATATGCCAGAATTTACCTCTGCAATTGTGTTTCCTGATGTGTTTTTGGAAAGATCATTGTACAGTTCGGTCACTGTCCCTTTTATCGTGTCCATAATCTGCAGAGTTTTAGCAAAAACATGTAATATTAGCCGACATTTTTAACCAAGAGAGCCGTTATTAAAGCTATAGGCAGTCAAATTGGCCAAATTACTTTGTTTGTGTACTTGGTGATGTCCGCAGCCACCTCTGCTGAGCCTGTAGGGATCTGCACATCTCCTGACGAGGAGCTGCCAGATGTGACCTGGGCAGCTGTTGATGAGGAAGTACTCTGAGGGACGTCTTTTTGCACTGAAGAGGATAAAAGGAAAGGAAACAATACATTTTAATACACATTTCCTCCTTCTGTTTTAAGTTGTATGTTCAGATGATTGATTATGCTGGTGTGTATACCCTTGGCAGCTTGTCTGGTCTGGTAGCGGGTACTGGAGGAGTTCTGCTGTTGGGACTGCACCTGCTGTGGGCTGCGCGTCGGCCCCGGACTCTCGGCCGGCGTCTGCACTGGTGACTGATCTCCTTGCTGCTGCTGCCTCTGCACCTTCTGCATATGCCACTTCTGAGAGGACGTCTGGAATTTTGTTGGATTCCAAACTACTGCCCGCTGCACGGCCTGAGCCGTCTCTTTAGGCAGTAGAGGGCGCTGTTTCTTTACAGCCGCAGGTACTGGGGACGTTGCGGAGGCAGGAGAGGGTGCACTGCTGGTGGAGCCGCTGGTCGCTGCTGTGGTGGCACTGGGCTGGCCAGAAGCTGCAGTGGAAACCAGGTTGAGGGCTGCTGTGATGGCGGGTTGCAAAGTGTCCTTCAGGTTAGGGGCGGATTCCCGTGATGGAGCAGCTGCTGCAGCAGAGGAAGGCAGTTTACCTGAGCAGAAACATAAATAACATTTGTACAGAAGTGTGATGACACTTGGGTTGTGTGTGAGACCTGTCTAACCTACTCCTCATATTTATTTAAGACTAGTGGCTTAAGGATACAGTAGCCACTTCTAGCATAAGAAGAAGAACATGTTCTTGCACTGTTATTGTTATGCACCACGTGCCATGACAAATTCCTTGTATGTGAAAACATACGTGGCAATAAATGGTTCCAATTCTGATGTGGAATTTAAAAAAACAATTTCTCTGCTTCTGCTGCATCGATTTTGACCCTTTTTTTTAAAACTGTCCATTGTGTTTACAACTATTTTAGGAGTTCAATGCTACATCTGAGAAGTACTATTTTAAATGGAGGAATATGTTATGGTCCACTGCAGACATTGCAATTAGAAATAGTTATCCATACAATATTAGAGACAGACGATAGGTGCGTCTCAAGTCTGTTTTCTTTTTTATTTGGTTGAAATTGAATTTTAACTTGTTATTTTTAAATGGCAATTGATGTTTGGTGATGTGTTTGTATACTGTATATATGGGTGATTTTTCACAGACATCACTGATCCATGGAATGTATAAATAAGGAAAATGGAAAGGGGAAAACTGCCTCAGACACCACCCTAAAGACAAGATAGCTAAGAGCGTTTAAAGAGTAAAGTATGGTTTACTGGAGTTACATTTGGATGGACTTGCATTGAAGCTCACACTGGACTGCACTTCACCATTTTGTGTTCCAACTTTTCAAGAGTATCATTTCCTCCCAGTTGTCCTTCTAACTGAGACAAGTCATAATGAGAACCACGGGACGCTGCGTGTCAAAGGCCTCACCTTCCAGCTTGGCAACACCGGGCTCTTTGAGCGTTTTAGCCGCAGAAGCTCCCGGCTCTCTTCTCGCCCTCTTTGAGTCACGGCCTCCATGTTCATCTCCCAGGTCGATCACCAGCTCTCTTTCAGAATCAGAGTCTTGCTCAGCCGCCGATGAGGCAGCTGCTACTCGGCCCTCATCCTGGGCTTTGGGTTTTTCAGCGAGGGGCTGCGACTGCGGCGTCCTGGGCTTGTCCTGGAGGCCCCTATCCGGGCCATTGACCCCCTGCTTGTCTTTGAACAGAAGTTCAGGGAGGGGTTTATCCGCTTTCCCTGTAACTCCCTCCTTATTCTCTCCATCCGTGTTTGCTTTGGGCCTTTTTCTATCTGCTTTGTCCTGGTCGTCCTGGACGGAGCTCTTTGGCTTGTGTTCCTCGTCGCTGAGATACTCGCTGTCGCTCGAGTCAGATTTCTCAGAGTCGTCAGAGTCGCTGTGATCCACACCTTTGTACACATCTTCAGAGATCTCATCGATCCCTAAATGGAGAAACACACATTAGTGATTACAAGTTTTAAAAGAGTCAGACAGAGTGGAATAAAAAATTAAAAATAGTTGCCTTTGCCAATAGCTTGACAATCACCAACCCTAAGTCTGATCACACTTTGTCTGATATCACCCGTGTCAGCTTTTTGGGTACATTTATTGACAGTCACTCACAATTAACTGTATTAAACTTTAAATTGTATTTTTCCTGCAAATGAACTACAAAAAACTGAAATATTCTTGAAATTACTGGAAGATCTTTTTGTACAGTATGAGGAAATATCACAAAGGTGATTGGATATTTACCAAGCTGTGCCTTGCAGCTCTCAATTGTCTTGTCCAGGCTCCTGATGAGTCTCTTTGGGTTGGGGAGGGAAGCTGATGCTCCTTGTTGTTGCTGATGTTGCTGCTGTTGTTGTTGCACGGTCTCACTCAGCTCCTTCAGATCCATCTCAGCCTTCACCCGATCTGAAAGGAACAAGTAAATAAAGTAAACTATAAGCTCGCATGGCAATGATGTGTTGATTGTTAGCCTTTCTACCGTCATCAGTACAGTGTAGTTGTGCAGTTGGAACCGACCCAGGTTGAGATTGAGGATGCCGCCTGTCCCTGCGGTCCTCTCCAGCTTGGGGACCAGTCCAGGGTTGAAGGGCTTCGGGCTGCCCGCCGCGTTGCCTGCAGAACCCATCTTCCCCGAGACTGGAGATGCTGTAGTTACAAATGGAAAATAGTGTTTAAAAAAAAAAAAAAAAAGGACACCACTCCTCTCATGGCTCATTTAAGCCCTGGAATAACGGATTTGATTGGCCCTTTTAGGGCAAACATGTTGGAAACACAGCATTGACATGCAATTCCAATATTCACTTTTCTTTTCGCTCTGGTTTTGTTTCAACCAACTCCTGAACAACTAAACAAAGAGCTGGAACTTGCTATAAAGCTCTGTCAAGCCTCCGTACATTTTCTGTAGGTTCAACCTCTTTTACGTCATCATTTAATAAAATACCATTATAGAAATATCTCTGATTATTTACCAGTACAGTCCATTGATTCCTCTCCAGTGCTGTAGTGGAAGGCGGGATTCCTGCCGGGCTTTTCCATATCCTGCTCCCCATCGGACCCTGTGTGAATTGAGGAGTTGGTGCTCATGGGAGACCGAGGCATGTCCGTCAACGAGACCCTCCGACTCATGCCACTGGGCGTGGAACTCTTGCCGAGGACCATCTTCGGCGACGCGGTTATATCGAAGTTGAAGCGAAGTTTATCCTGCTTCTCCGTTTTCACGGTCCCGGCACTGGGGTTGGAGGGGTCCAGTAGCATCTGTAGCTGGTTGTTGGGCGTGAAGGGAGTGCGGAAGGGTGCATAGTTGAATACCCCAAATTTCTTGCGAATATTTTCCACATAAACCTCCATCTCTTGCATGGCGCTGTTGAAAATGCTCTTTGTCTTCTTCACAGAAAAAGGGATCTCTTTGGACATGAGGTAGCAGTTGTTGATGGGGACCCAGGCCCTACATATAAGCACAACAAAACATTCACCGAAATTACAATGACCAGGATAATGAGTGATGATAGAGATATAGATAATCTTCAATGCTCACAAGCTTCTCTCACCTGTCATGCTGCCCAAAGAAGCGTGCGTCTACCTGCCCGTCCTTGTCCCGAAGTGCTTTTGCTGGCCAGAAGGGAAAGCCCTTTAGCTTCGCCCAAACCAGCGGATGGGGTGGACTCTATAAAAAAGGGACAAAGCAAAAATAGTCAAATACCTCACAGATATGAAAATGAAACCTAAAATGTATAAATACAATATTTAAGATAGTGTAAGGACCTACACATGGCTCACAAAACCAGTTGTCCCTTTTTTGGCATGAAGACAGGTAGCACTCTGGACACACCTCAATCTCATTCATCTATGAACACACATTAGATGACAAAGATGCAATTAATTCATAAAATCAGACAGAATATTTGCTTTTATAATTAGGTGAAGCTTCTTTTACCTCATGTTCACAGATCTTGACGATGACTTTTGCAGTCGCTGTTAATTTGTGATTGCCTGGAATAAAGTCACAATCGTATTATGTTTAATTAGCAGAGTAGAGGAATTAGTGATGCATGTCAAAATGGCTTACCTCCATTGTAGATGATGCAGTTGTGTAAGATCCATTTCATGTCAGCAAGAAAGGCTTCAGTGCAGCCATACATTTTCTTTTTGATATTCTATTAAAAAGTGAACAGAATACAAATCAAAGATGAGATACTTCACTGAAATATATTTAAATATTGTAAAAACTGGGCCACAAAGTTTGTTTTATGTACTGAAGCTGTATTTTTTTCTTGTGTACTCTAAAATGATTGTCTCTGTAGCATCTTGGGACCTCATTAGTTCTATATATTACATGTTGTTTCATAGTTAAATGTTCTTCTTTGTTTCGTGAACCAAAGAAAATGTTGTCTTATATGCTTGCTGTGCATACATACAGTATATACACATTCCCAATGAGGCTTTACAGGTGTTGGCTGTCCCTTCCTGCTCAAACAACCGTTTTTTGTCTCATTTTTTTTAAAGACTTTTTGCATACTTCTATTTACCATATTTAAGAAAAAAATAAACAATGATACCTTTTCTAAAGTAGACAGGTCCATGGCGTGGAAAATGTACTCTGCATAATCTGGGTGCTGTTCCAGAGCGACAGGTTTCTGAAAAGGCTCAGTCTGCTCGGTTTAGACAAATATGAAAATTAAAAAAATAAACAGATGTGTTAGCCAAACAAGTCTCATGTCCTGGACTTTTGTGTTTGCATATCAAATGCAATGGATCTTTAAAAGACTTACCCCGGGTTGTTTAATCTTTTGAAGTGCAAATTTGAGCAAGTAGGAGAGTTGGTCTATTGTCAGCATTGTCATTGCCTTGCTCTGGGTTTCAATGCATTCAGCGACTGTTATTTTCTGCAACAATAAATAATAAATGTTTAATAATTAATGAACACATAATGAAATGAACATACATCAAAAGGACAATGGACCTCATTCACCAACTGCTCTTGACGAGAAATGTCTTCTTTAACCCCACTTAAGATTCTGACGTTCATCAGCGTTTGTTTATTTGAGATTAGTTCTTATATACCAGAATCTACAAAAATAATTGGTTATAGAGTTTTCTTCAATTCTACAGTTGTGTAATATAGGATTTAAATTACAATGTTATTCTTTCAATCATATATAGCATAATCATTATTTTCAGCCGTCATTATGTATCAAAAAGCTTAAGAAAAGAATCTTTCATATCCAAATTATGTTTAAATAATTAGCTAATGGCAATCAAGTAGTCCTCTAACAGTGTTAATGTTAGGTTATTTCATACATGACCACAAATGGAGTAGAATGCCAGACAAGTTGTCTGGCATTTACGTCCTGTATCTCCACTTCAGAACTATTTTATTTCTTTGTTTAACATTTGGGTCTCTTGCTCCACCCTTTTTGGACTTTATGTTTGGGCGTTTCAATTTCTGTGTGTGCCCTTGATGCCCATTTATGGAGATGTTCAGGGCTTATTCCAATGCTGAGTCGGATCAAATGGCACACACACACACACACACACACACACACCTTGACAATGGTATTCATCGTCACAAGGAAACAGGTACGAACAATTCTGCGGTTTTAAGAAGAATGTCCTGGACCTGCCGAAGACTTTTCTCAGGAACTTTCTTAAGAACAAATTTAAGAAAATAAACTCTTTGGTGAATGAGGCCCATATGAACATACACCTAAACTTTAGTTTAGCTTACATTACCTGCTTTCTTTTGATTTAGCTTGCACATACATTTAAAAATGCTGCATAGTCAATTTCCCTAGCGGATTAAATTCTCTAACATCTCTCAAACTTGCAGTGTGAGCAGTTAGCTTGCTGGGGTGTCACACCATGTGTCAGGAGAGGCCAAGAGGTCTGGAGGTTTTTCGATCAAACACAGACACAAAAAAAAAGGCAGGAGATTTCCCCGATTAGTTCCTTCTCTCTGGCTGAAGCACATGACACATAGTCCGACACCCCGGTTGTCAACTAAGCAAGCGAGATTGTGCCTGGCGACAATCATCTGTGCGCACAGCCACACACATACGCGTCTTCTGCGAGATACCTCACACTCTGGACAGAACCAGTCGCCCTCGGGCTCGGCTGGTAGTTTGAGGCACTTGGCGTGGTACACCCTGGGGCAGAGCTCACAGCAGAGCACCTGGCCCTCGCGGTGGCACAGCCAGCAGTAGAAGTCATTCCTTCCGTCCTGCGGTACAACATCAACAGGGTCTGTGGTGAGTGCTGGCTGCTTCATATAGTAAAAGGGGCCATGTCTTAGCTCTGACTGAAATGCAGGCAAGAAAAAAACAAGGGGGCAGGTTTCAAAAACACGCAGGAACACAAAAAAGGTGCAGTGCAACAACAACAACACAGCAATAAAGGTGAGGTAAGCAGGGTAAGTGGCAGAGAGGGAGGTGACGGTCATGAAACTCACACGTTTTAGAGCAAAAAAAGTTAACTATCTGATAAAATGACTGTTTCTACTGTAAGTCAAACAAAAGCAACCCAACAGGTTTTGGAGTGCGAGCTTGAGGGTAATGTTATAATTACAAAGCTCACATTTCAGCTGAGAGATAACACAATGCATGATATGGTTCTCTGTTAAGAAACCAACTAATTCTGCTGGTGATACATTGGATGGATGAATAGAAGCATCTGCTTTCACAGTCCAAGATATCTTAATCTTAAGCCTTAAAGATTACACCAAAATCAGTGTTGGGTATTAATTCAATACGAGTCGCGGTAAAAATGCAATTGCAGCTTATTTGCCAATCAAAGCATATACAACACTGGTTAAAATATTACACAAAGTTCAACAGATGACTAACGGTTAAATGGGAATCACTCTGCACCACGTTAATTAAAAAACATATGCATCAGAGTCATATACCATCAAAGTACATAACACTTACAATTTGCTATACAACAGGACATAAATGACCAGAGGTGATTAATACAAAATGACAAAATTGACTTAACTTAAAGTAAGTGTGAGCTGATAATGCACTCATAGCTCTGCTCAAAAGCCTACATAACAATCACGACCATCCATCTCCACGTCACAGCAGGTAACCTCCATTCACGTTTTTCCATCTTTAAGCGGACAATGCACTGCACTCAAAATCTAAATCGGTGCGCTCTCGCAGGCAATGTGGTGTGTTTTTGTCCACTGAAGAAGTCCCACAATGAACTTTGACCTCTGCAGTGTGTGCAGGCCTCCAGTCATTGTTGGCAAGAATAAAAGAAATTCTGTCTTTCCACGTTCCAGATAGTCTAATGCTGCGTTCACACCAAAAGGGTTGCAAATTTTTGCAACGCTTTTTCAACCTGACTTTACTCGCTCGACTTTATGTGGTTAATTTGCTTTTTCGCTGCAGAAGGGGGGTGCGGCTTTTCCGTGGTTTAACTCTGTGAAAACAGTTACCATTTCCGCCATTGAAGTAACCACTAGTGCTGCTTTATACTTGTTGTGGAAGTCCCACGAACGTCAGAACATTAAACGCCCCCGTGTCTGGGTTCTTAATATGCAAATTTCCGCAACGCTTTTTCGCCTCATTCGCGCCGGCGAAACCGTTCGCATCTGTGCATTGACTTTACATGTAATCTACTCGCGCAACTCTTTTTGTGAGAACGCAGCATAAGACTAAAAAAGGCCCCCCATCAGAACGGTGTGTCGGAAGGCTGCGTCAACAATTCCTGTAACTTTCTAAATGAGACGTTCACACGTCGAGCCGTGATCGGACAGTTTTGTGGAGATGAGAAAGAACGTTTTTCAAGTGCTCCTTTATCGTTTTTTTACTCAACTTTTTTGTGCCACTACTTGGGTGTCAAACAATATGAATGACTTCCAGGAGAGACCGTCTGAGAATGAACAGTTATCCCCATTTAAAAACGTCTAGGTCTCCCTCCTCACTATGACGACAGGCTTTTCAGTGGAGTACGGCCGTTCAGACCGGCTTAAGCGCATTTCATTTCCCACCAGGACGAACAACAAGTCGTACAAACTTATTCTTTTTTAGTATAATCTAGCCTGAATCTGTCTTGGACCACATAAATACTTCAACCGACAATCTCGACTTAATCGACAGATCTGTAGGACTGAGTTTCTCCACAAAGGAAGACTCAAAAGCACCACTTTTTGTAGAAATGTGCTTATAGGTGTCTTGGAAATAAGTGGTTCAGCATGAGAAAAGACTATAAAAACGACTCATAACGAAAAAAGTTATGTAATGTTAATTTATTTTATTGCCAACTCAAGTTGTCTTAGTTGAGGATTATTCTTGGTTCCATCTCTTCAGCTAACTCCACTTTCTGGACAGACCGGAGACACCACAGCCTTTGAGAGCACGCCAGATCTTGAAAAGAGTGCACCGGATCACTTACCTGGTCTTTGCTGTGACAGTTGATGGCCCCGGGCTTCTTCTTCCTCTTGACGGGGCTGGGGGAGGTGTCCGAGGGAGAGTGTCCGTTGGAGGAATGGGTGGGACTGGACACCTTTCTCTTCTGTGGTGCCACGGTTCGTTCCGCTGACCCCGGAGGATCAGGGACTGGAGGCAGAAAGACAATCAGGTCATCACACGATGGGAGACAGGACTGGTATTGTCTGCTGCTCGCCACACGTCGCACGCGCTTAAGAGGATTAAAAAAACCTCAGGTGCCACGGTGGCAATTTAGACATTTCTAGATAAAAAAAAAAAATTTAAAAAAAATCAAGAAGGAGGATACAAACATAAACTGTAAGACGTCATCCCTATTACCCCTCATGGTTAGAGCTTAGAGAAACCAAGGAAGTGCAAATTCAAGTCAGTTCAAGCTGAGACATTTTGTCGTTGGATGTCAAGTACCAACAGCAATCACACTGATTTAAAATGCAGTTATTGAAGATGCCTCTTATACATATTAGCTTGCCACTCTGTAGTAACAAATCGCTGGAGGGCTCCCTCTGAATGAACAAGACTGTGTGTTGATACTTGACACAAAACAGGCCGGCAGCCAGGCATAATGGATTATCTTTGCAGTCCTAAGAGACCATCAACGTGCATTACACTGCTCTCTGTAACGTGCAGTAAATAACCTTTACGTTCTCCAAAGACCGCTGAGGAGTTTAACTCTTAATGCGAGGTGCTCGGCCTCAGAAGACTTACCTTTGGATCGCACGGACGCCTCCATCCCCTCTACCACATCAGACTCCGTTTTTATCTCCTCCTCAGCCAGACTGAAGAGCACCGAACAAGAGCCACCCAGAAGAAAAAAAGAGAGGCAAACACTAAATCAGAAAGGGTGTTCTGAAACCACATCAGCATAACAGTAAACAAGTGGAACACCACCTAAGGCACCCGGGTCCCAGAGGATCCGTCAATAGGGACTCTGCCGGCTTTCCATTGTTATTGTTTCATTTAATTTCAGCACATCCCTGACATCGTTTCTGCAGAAGTTCAAATCCTTTTTTTTCTCCCCATGTTATCGGTGACAAATGAGTCTGAATATGTTCTTCATGTTCCGAGAGAGGAGAATGGCAACAATCGCCATGGCAACGCTGCTCTCCGGCTAAGCACAAGTTGATATTCACAACAACACATAGGGCCATTTTTATTACCCCGCAAACTCCCGTCCTTCAGGAGAGATTGCAGCGATAGATTGCAGTGCGATAAAAAAGGACCTGATCTTCGCTGCACTTTGTTATGATCAAATAGTGGATAGACCTGTAAGGAGGGAGTCATGAAGAAGCTGGTCTGGTCTCTACTACACTCGAGGAGCACAGTCTCATGACGAATAACAGTCTGCGTTCCTCTCCAGCCCCTTCAGTAACAACAGAGGGACACGGAGGAGTTGGACCCCGTCCATAGAGACCAGCAGCAAGAGATACCTCGAACCAGCTCGAAACAAGGTCGATGTAAATAATTCCCTCCTGCATCTTCAAAGCAGTCTATAACAGCAACTCTTGTTTATTTGGCACCACATGTCTACCAATTTAGGAAATATTCACATACATTTGTTGTGGAGTTGCATAAGAATGTTGTGTCGTTAAAAAAAGAAATCTGCCTTTTTCAGCTGCTGCGTTTACAAAAAAAAAAAAAGGGGGCCAATAGTAATATCATAGAAAAACAAACCCATGAATAATGTAGCAATCCAAAAAGCGAATAACACAGTATCTCCAACATGCACATGCAGCGAGGCCCGTCCAGATTTTTCTATTTAAAAAAGGATGAGAAGAAAGGGGGTCTGGCGATAAATGAAAGTCTTTGAGTTTCTTGGCTCCTCCTTTGTCAGATCAACAGAGGGCCTTGTTCCAAGGATGTAGCCTTTATTCACGAGCCCCGGGAAGAAAACCCTCCCGAGGACCCCTGACAGGTCACACACTTGACCAGTTCATAGCTTTGGCTGCAGCTCTGGTTTCCAGCAAGGGTGATGGGTTTACAGGCTACGACTCAAAGGTCAACCACATTTGTGGGATAAGCTTCTTTTTTTTCCCTTCTCTCTTCTGAAAGTAAAGGAATGCTCTTTGAGTCCCCTCCTCCACCCTTAAAGAGACATGCCACACAAAGTTGATCAAATGTCAGTTCTCGGATACACAGGAGAGGTTAAAACATGTCCGAGAAGAGATTAATGAATCAGATCTGACGAGCCCAACTCAAAGATTAGATGTGATCACATCAGAGATTAAACCTATACTCAAGTCAACCTTGGTGTTTGTTGTAAAACTCTGGTTTAACAATGATTAAATTCTTCCTACCAGACAAAATACAAGATACTGTGACCAAGCTAACACGTCAAGGCTATTCTAAATGCATTCCTTGTTCCCTCGGACTGGCAATCACAGAAAGCGCAAATGCATCATAACCTGTGTTTTCTGAAAGAAGAAGAAGAAAAAGAAAAGGGCAAACATGGCCGCAGAGTTTCTTTAAAAATATGGCATGTGGGTATCTTGTTTCAGGCTGCTAACAGTCACACACACACCCCCGCACACACACACACACACACACCAACCCCTCCCGGGGCCTTCCTGTTCCGGACTGAGTGAACAAACGAGGCCCACATGAAAATAAGACTACGATAGCCAAGCCGCTCTGCTACGTGTACCACAGCCCTGAAAAATAAATTAAAAAAAGAGAACATTCACCATCACCAGGCAGAGCTTCTGGACACAGTGCCACAACCCTGAATACTATACACACGCACTTAATGGCAAGACAGGATGAGCCATGGTGAAAAAGTATGCTGATCCAGAGGACATTCTCAGATCAGGAGCTATGATCCATCACACAAGGAGAGTTAGGCAAATAAATCCTCAGCAGATTCTGGGATATATTCCAGGGAGGCGCGGGTTCAAGAAAAACACTGACAGTATTCCCCCTCTGCAAAGTAGTACCTGATGGACAAAAATGAAACACTGACTCAATGCCTTTAGATTCCACTCCAGTGAGAGACGAGCAGGGTTCTCTCGTCACAGAAAATGGAGGCCACAGCTTGCTCCCCTCCCCCCTCGCCCCCATCCCCCACTCCGAGGCTCAGACTCAAGCACTGGCACATCCATGCAGGAGGACCAGGAGAGATCTGTGGAGATTACAGTCCAACATTTAACAAAAACACGGCTATGTCAAGACAAACCTCCACTGCCGATCACAGAGATAGAGGAGGAACAACAGTGAGGGAGACACGAGAGAATCCGGCAGAACGAGAAGCACTCATCTTTCTCTTTTTTTTTCTCCTTTTTTTTTTTTATGTCTTCGATCTTGGCTTGCCTCCTTCCCTGAATACCGCTGTCATAGAATAATTAGATTTCATTTTGAAGAAAGAGAGACCATCAATGTGAAGCCACACGGAGATCCCGGCAGAAGCTATTCTCTGTACTTGTAAGAATGTGCAGTTCATTCACATCAAAACGGACAAACGGCCTCTGTAAATGGCAGTCGAGGAAAGCCATTCGATGCAAACGTCATTATTGCACTCTCTGCTCTGGAACTGCCACTGCAAACTCTTGGGATTAATACCATTCGACTACAAAACATCCTACTCATTTAGCCACGCAAAAATCCCAGAGAGATTATTAGGCTTTGTAAAAAAAAAAAAAAAGACCAGAGACATTCAGCTTTAACAAGACCAACGATGTCCTGAAATCAACAAAAACACAACAATTAAAAAAGCAGAAGGTCAAAGATCCTAGCTTACATTTAATAAAAATCAGGATTTAAAAAAAAACTAGATAAAGATATGTTTTAGCATGACTCCTTTACAAGGTTAAAACAATGGATCAACACCAAACTAGACCACAAGTAAGCACAGAATATCCTGTATTAAAAGAAAGATTTGACCTGGATTTTACATAAGGCTGTAAAGGGTGAATCAAAGATGGCTGTGGAATTTTCCAGAAGGCCCTTGCTCTCCCTGCTGCTCTCCCTCCGATTGTCAATCTTTAACCTCAACTGCAGCTGCAATTGGCTGGAGGGCCAAACTGGGTGGAACATTATTGGTCAGCTGTGCTATGCTACACGGATCACAGTGAGCAGGCTCCCCTCTTCCTCTTAAAAAGCTTTTTTTTTTGCTGCAATGCAGAGATTTCCCCCTGCATTAGACGCTTTATATTCCTTTACTTTAGCTTGCCCTTCTGGAGTAGGACAGTCGAAACCAGAGGGGATTTGACTAAAAGGCCCTTTGGGAGATTATATTTGTGAGTGTGATGCATAACTCAGTGGCTCTGCTATTCAACCTACGCCGTGCTATTTGTACCGACACCACGACGTTACACATTGCTGACATTTCTCACCATCGGCCGGAGCGTTTACATTACTGGCTCGATCAAGCACCGTGTGGAGTTAACTCATTCCAGTAAAAGTTGACTCCTGATTGTGGTTTTACAGAGCGAGGGAATTAGTCTCAGTAACACTGATTGCGACGTTACGATTTTCTGGCTGTCGTGCAGATGAAACACGCCTCGTATCAGGCCACAAGAGAGAGAAAACACTCTTTGTTTCGCCCATGCAGTTGAGACTGCTAAAACGGGGATACATTATGTAACACAATGTACAGCGAGTGCTCTAAAAATATATATAAAACACCAACAAACTGTAAAGAGTCCCTATAAACCATGTCCTTGTGTAGATTTCTTATAAAATATCTTGCTAGAAGAACTGCATTCTTGAAAAAAATATCTGTATCTTACATATGTAATGTCTGTTATGTGTGTAAAACTGAAAAACCACGGTACCATAAGAGAAAAAGAGAACATATTGCCACATATGCAAACAGCACGTACGCACACGCACACACACACACACACACACACACACACACGTCATGTAAAAACCTGTTAGGTCTCATGTTGTTCCTCTGCCCCTGCAGTCTGATGTGTAAGGAGAGCTCTCTAAACACAAAATGGCCACTGTCTGTCTGACGATGGGAGGAAGCAGTTTCACAATAGGTCTGCAGAGAAGGGCAGAGCCCCGGGCTGCAAAACTCAAGGCCCACGGCTGGAAATAGAAGTAGCCTGCGTCCCGAGGTCTCATTTCCGAAAGATTCAACTGGAAGAGAATCGCCCTTTTGACTAAAAGGTTTGTTTCATGTTTGCTCTTCCTCTCATCGGGGGTGGAGTGTAAGAAACTACATCCGTCTGCCAGTACTGTCGTCTGTAATGTGTACAAAGTCGCACAATTTATTTTTTTACATACACATATTCAGACTAGAAACTAGTATTGAGTTATGCCCTGCACTCCCTTGTCCTCCTAACAAGCACGTCTGTTGCCCCCCACGTCTATTCCCCGGCCTGGCATGACACACAAGAAAACAGCACAGAGCCAATCCACTTACAAAGGGTACATAATACCCGCCCTCCTCCTCGTCTTCCTCCATTGCCCATCCCCCATTCTTTCTCTGCCAGGCTACAACACAGGACTGCCACAACAGAAAAGGGAGGTGTGAGTGCCATTTTTAAACCTAACTCTCCTTTGCATTATATAAATAAAAAACAGGAAAAGGATTTGCCATGGTCCACTCTGCCTCCTGTATGGCAGCCAGGTTGTCTGGGGCACCCATGTGACCCTGAGACACAGAGAGAGAGCAAGGGTGAGAGTCGTTACCCAACCCCCCACCCTCCTCCTCAGCACTGTGGAGCAGTGAGGCCTGGCGAGGCCTTCAATCCACCCCCAGCTCCTCCTCCTCCTCCTCTTCCTCCTGCACTCTAAACAGATTTTTTTAAGGTGTGCACATTCATCATGAGAAACCTACAGTCACCACAACGACAAGAAGGAAGCCATGTTGTTATCAGAGAGTTGAGATTAAAAAGAAAGACAGAGCTTACCTCTGTGGATGCATGGCTGCCTGACACACTGTTATGTCAACACTTATAAAACATGGAGGACACTCTCAGCCCTCAGCCGGGGAAGGCTCCGCTCTTCAGGCAAGGCGATCAGGCCCCGGTGATGTTAGCCGGATCCTGACTGGTCGCTCTCCTCACAGGCAGGATACAAGGCCGCGTCTGATTGGCCGAAATGTTTCCTGAGTAATTATCTTTGTTCAGTGCAGGCAGGGGCAGCACTGTGAGTGTCAGAGACAGGGGAAGAAAAATAAGCAGAGAGCTAGGCCTAAAACCATAAAATAACACGATTAATAGGAGTATTCTTGACATACCAACCCAAATGTAACAACGTTTGAAGCTTCCAAGTGTAGAACCTGCCCGTAGTTGTCTCATTTGAAGGCTTTAGAAGTTGAAATGGCAGCATGTGGACTGTGAGGAGCAGGACACCATGGCTTCTCTGCACAAGCCTCCATTTTTTTTTTTATGTGGAGAGGGCCTTTGTTTAAACTCCTCCCTCCCTCTTGGCTGCTTCCAGTGAAAGAAGAGGCTGTAGCTCTTCACCTATTTCGGCATTTCTGTTTGCAAAAAAAGAGGAAAGGAAAAAAAGACCTTGAGAATGGTTATGAGAATTTTTATGTCACACATGACTGTTGTTCATAACCTTAGTATTTAATGGAGCAGTGAGTGCTAACCGTACACACCTATAAATCAAGTCCATGTTTAGCAAAATGTAGCAAATACAATAAAAACAATTAGAATAAATATGTATCTCCTCCTCCTCCATGAGAAGGAATACTTACATTTGAATGTGTACACTGGAGGAGGCTTTGTATAAAGTTTAATTAAGGGTTTCCTCTTCAACGTCTGTGCTGCAATAGGGATAATAAACATTAAAACATAATAAGTTAGAGTACCCTTTTGACAATCAGTAGCAGTGAAATACACAGTGGTCAAAATAAAAAACAAAATGTATCAACAACCTGTATAATAACCCTGCCATTAATACAATATTTTATGTTTTTCTTACAATGCTCCTATTTTGACTGAATTAGTTGTTGACTCTTTGGTGATTTGTATGGCTGTAATTGATACTGTTATACCGGACTGTTTTATATCGATGTCGTGATATGAGTTAATATATTGGTTTAGATTTTGGATATCGTAATATTGTATAAGTGTCTTTTCTTGGTTTCAAAGACTGAATTTCAGTAAAGTGACATAATTGATATACCAGACTGTTCTAGCTTTTCTATTATTTGCCTTTACACACTTTACATAGTTATTATATCCATGTTACTGATTACTATTTATCAAAAATCAAATTGTGTAAATATTTTGTGAACGCAAAAATACCAAACCCTGCATTACAGTCGCATTACTGCTATGAACATATTTGGTAAAAATATTGTGATTTTTGATTTTCTCTGTATTGCATAGCCCTAGATTTAACGTAATGCAATCCATTACAAAACCAACACAAGCTATTGCCTTTTAAATGACTATAGAATTAGACATTAAAACACACTTTATAAGCAGTTACAGCGTTAGATTATCTTCAACTTCACATGCTTTGCAGTTTTTTGTGGTCACTGACAGGCGTTTCCACTTCTCCTCTCCTCCACAGATTTAAGACGAGGTTTAAAGATATTGGAAACTCCCGTAAATATAACGGGTTCATATAAAACGGAAAATATGGCCACAATAATGATTATTGAATCCCTGTGCATCAATCGTCGAGTGAGCACAGGGGAAAAGATTTGCGCCCAACGTGGGGCTCGAACCCACGACCCTGAGATTAAGAGTCTCATGCTCTACCGACTGAGCTAGCCAGGCGTTGCTACCCACAAACGTAATCGTCCATTTTGATCACGTGTGCGTGTATTACGTGTACGCTGTAGTAATACTAATGACGTAGCTAAAGACGCGTCACGTGGAAACGGCGCGAGAGGCGGAGGCGTTCAGGTCCTGCTCTCTCGATTCTGTCTCAGACTGACCTCTAGCGTCAAAGAACAGGAAGTGTTTTATTAAACAGCAGCCAGGTGAATGTGTCGCGAACTAACTCGGCTGCAAATTATCGAGTAACGTAAATTAATACAACTTTTGCTGCAAAACACTCGCGTTAAGCGGCATAGTTAAAGAAAATAAAAAAGACATTAAATGTCACGACTTAAACAATGAGTGAAAGCGTAGAGGTTTGCTAATGCTAAACGTCCAGTACGTGTTTAAGCGTCACAACAATGATGGGGTCGTGTAGCATAAACGCCATGTTAATGTTCATTACCTGTCCGTTGGTTTTCTCCGTAAATTGTCCGTAAAACATTGTCAAGTTAGAGGAGACGTGTTAAAGCCGCCACCGTGTAATGTTTCACCTAGTTATTGGCTTGGTTTTCATTTTAAACGGGAGCACTGTCGAGCACACACAATCGTAGCTTCTGGTCTTCTTCTTTTTTTCTTTTTCTTTTTTTACTAAAAGGTTGAGTGACATGCAAGTGAAAAAAAACCTCACGTGCTGCAAAAAACATCTTACTCGCGTGCAAAATTACTATCAGCAAATATGTGTTTAATATACCAAAAAAAGACTTATTATGCACATTGAACCCTTTCACTCTTATAATATATGATATTATTGGACTATGAATCCTATTGATGCATTAATGTGTTAGTAGTAACAGTTTTGTGGCAGCTCCAGGTGGAGCTAATTGTAATCAAATTACCTTTGGGTACCTTGGGTACCTTTGGGTCGTTTATTATAACAAATTTCCCCTTGGGGAATTATAAAGTATATATATATATATATATATATATATATATATATATATATATATATATATATATATATATATATACTTTATATATACATATACATATATATATATATGTGGAGTTACTTTATATATACATATACATAGTTATATGTGGAGTTAAAATAACAATATAGTGAAGTGTACAAAAAATGATAATAGACTAGCTAAACCTAATTACCTTTATATTTACAGTACAGTAGCACCGCATAAGTAGTCTATACAGTACCATTTACAATTTAAAATACAACACTATACAAATACCAACACAAAAACTGGCATCAAAATGTACCAAGGATACTGCACAGGACACAGTTTTGTTAGTTTTAACAGCATGGCTTTTTCAAATTTATTTGGTAAGCAGTTTGCATTACATTTAATGATAGATCTAAGGGAGTCCTTTGAGAAATTATTGGGACACAGACACAAAAAAGGCTTAAAAGGTGAAACTTGTTTGAGTTATTGTTGCATGAAGGAACTGTTGAACATGCACACAATTAATAAATAAACAGGTTAAATGATAACTCTCTTCTTTGTCAATGGAAGTTAGCAATTATAAAACAGTGAAATACATTATACCATTGCACAATCTCTTAATGTTGTTTAAATATCCTACCTGACTTATAAGATCAATGTGTCTCTTCATCACTGACTTACAGAGCTTTGAGTGATGTACAGTTAAAGTATTTAGACATAAACAAAAAAACATTACATCCAATAAATGATAATAATTAGTTTTTTGTATTTGTGCTGCGATATCTGTGGAGCAAAAGTAGTTTATATTCTTAACTTTTCACACAATAATGCAAAAGAGAGGGGGTTAAAAACACTTTAATTAGACCCCATTATTCCTAAAGGTTTTCAGGGTGTCAAATAGTTTGCGGTAATTTTATGAAGCACTGTTTTATTCAGCAATATGTACCGAAAGTCATTCCTTCCCGCTGCTGTCAGGCTGCATAATAAGGTGAGCTCACAGTAGACCACTAACACTTTAATCACTTTGGCCACTTAAATTACAGTGGTAACACATCTGGTGCAATAAAAATACATTTAAGTACTTTTATATACTTTGTTTATTCAGTCTGTATATTTAATTTAATATTGCTACTGTAATCTTCTTCTTTACTGTTTTTATTAGTTTTACTGTTTATTTATATTACTTGATTTTTATTAACTATGTGTCTCTTGTGTGCAATGCTGCTGTAATCCTGCAATTTCCCCACTGTGGGACTAATAAAGGATTATTTTATGTTATTTTATTGTGAGTATGGAATAAAAAGATAGATAAACAAAACTATAATTAATAATAGCTCATACATGGGTCGTAATGCAGGAGCTATCTCGGTTAATATTGTACTTTAGTGGCATGAATTATCAAATATATTTTTTAATAATCAGATGACAATAATCCAGGTATATTCTGTAAAATCTGAAAAACAGACATCTAAGTGCTTTTGTTTTTAATTTAGGAAACGTGGACGCTTACGTCGAGTTCCTGAACGCACCACGGGCCCGGGTTCTCCTTCTACGTCAACGGCACGGGGCGGTTCATGAATGAAGTGGGAGGGGCCTGTCATCTGACTTTACCAGGCAAGGGGAGAGAGAAGAAGAAGAAAAAGAAGAAGAAGAAGAAGAAGAAAAAAAAAAAAAAAAAAAGTGGGTGTTGTGCCGTTGTGTTTGTATTTTGACGCGATGCACCTTTATGCAAACTGCTTTTGAACGCACGCACGAGCGAAGAACGGGGGGGTCACTGTGCGCGCGGAGCAAACACCCAGACGCCAACGGCCAACGGCCAACGGCGGCCCGTGCAGCGAGCTCAAACCCCAGCAAAGACTCTCTGACGGGGGTGGTGGTGTTGGGGTGGAGGGGCCACGCAGCCCCGGGAGTCTGACAAGTAGAGAGCCGCGTCGCTGACACCATGGGGTTCCGCAAGAAGAACAAGAGTCCTCCGGTGCTGAGCCACGAGTTCGTGATCCAGAACCACGCCGACATGGTGTCGTGCCTGGCCATGATCATCCTCCTCGGCCTGATGTTCGAGGTACTGTGTGATTGGGACCAAAGGGGAGCTGTGTTTTTTTTTAAAAATTTTTAGCCGAGTGATGTTAGCTGCTGCTAACTGTCGTTAGCGCGACATGACAGCCAGCACTTTAGGGGCAAGGCGCGAGCGTCTCTCTTTCTCTCCCTCCCTCTCTCCCTCTTCTCATGTGTCTCACTGATCGCCAAAGAAGATGGCGAGGAGGAGGAGGAGGCCCCACTGGCACCGCTGACAGGTCATTCCTCCAGTCTGCTGATGCATTGCCTCAGTAGGAGATCAATGCATGCATGTGGCCTCTTAAGATAGTCGTGCCACACGTTTGATCAGCTGACTTTGAATGACACAACCTGTCCCCACCCCAAAAAACCCAGCGAGCAGACTAGAAATGTATCAGATTTGTCTCAGTCCACCTTTTACCTGTGAAAGCTAAAGGGTGAGATGTGAACTTGGTACAGAGCCATCAATGCCTACACTCATTGCACACTAGGAGAGTAATTGTAGCCGTGGTACTGAACTTAAAATATCCATCTTTTTTTTGAGAGAGAGACCCCTGGGAGCCCCTGCAGGCCCCCTGGAGGTCCCCAAACCCCAGTTGTGTAACTCAGTGAATTCAGGATCTTGCATTGGCACAGCAGCCCTCACTAATTGCATAGTGTGTGTGTGTGTGTGTGTGTGTGTGTGTGTGTGTGTGTGTGTGTGTGTGTGTGTGTGTGCGTGTGTGTGTGAAATGATGATGATTGTGTGTGTGTGTGCACCTGTCAAAAAAAGGTATCAGTCCACTCATCCTGTTTCTCTCTCTTTGTGTGTTCCAGGTCACAGCCAAGTTCGCCATCATGTTCATCACAGTCCAGTACAACGTAACACAAGTTCTTGGTGAGTGGAAGTTTATAGGTCCAGGTGTATGTGTATATATATATATATCAGATTTTCTTAAGATAACTCGTGTTAACTGTTTATTTTTTCGTCGCAGATGAGAAAAGTGACCCAGTGAACCTCTACCAGTACGGTCCTAAAGATGTGGCCACTGTGTTTTTCTACCTTCTCATCGCGGTCATCCTTCACGCCTTGATACAAGAATATATTCTCGACGTGAGTACATCGACTCCCACTGCTTTGCTGCTCGCACACAGCTGCGCGTTATTGTGATCTT
>NC_136599.1:6310926-6410926 GCF_910589615.1 Taurulus bubalis
CCTCATTATTTAACCTTTTACATGTGACATCGCTCTCATCGGGAATGTTTCTAATCGCTTGTCTTGTCAGGAGGCGCTGCCAACGGGGTTGTGAAGTCCGAGGATAAAACATCACCACGGGCGAGAAAAGCCAAAGCTTCATAGAGACGAAGAGTTGAAAGGAGGAAAGAAAAAAACTGAGTGAGGGAGTTCTGACAATTACGTCGTTACGCAACTTCAAATTTTGTCTACTGCTCTCCGAAACAAATGTTTAAGCGCACTAAGAAACCTTACAACTGTCCCTTTCTTTTTGTTTGAGGTTGAAACTCCTTTTTTTGTAAAAAGAAGTTCAGTGTTACCGTCCGCTAGAAGTGTTTATTATTCATTCGGGCTCTTTGTAGATGGGACGTTGGCGGGACAGCGCTGGGTTTGATGCTTTAACAAGAGAGACTTCAAAGTGTCCTTTCGTGTAAAACTACGATTGCTCGCCGGGTACTTTTAAACGTCACTAATTTGACATTGAATCGGTTAACGTCACCGTAACTCACAAAAGCGAATTTTTCACTTCAGGGCAATGTAATATAAAGTGTTTATGTGAAGATAGACTGCACGGGGGTGTCATTTCAAGTTTGGGCCTTTTTTATTCAGTAAAACTCAGTAAAACAGGCCGCTGGCTCCTAAATGAATTGCTCTCCAGGAATATCTCTGCTTTTATTTTAGGTATTCGGCATCGCCAGAAAACTGAAGCGTGTACGACACTCCCAGATGATTCACTGCCGTCATTTGACAGCCTCCGCCTTTATGAAATCCAACACCTTACAGGATTGAGGCGCTTTTTGAACTTCTTTTTGTTTGCTTTTATCCCGAGCCCGGTAGTCGGCGTCCCCCCCCCCCCCCCCCCCCCCGTTCACAGGGGGGGGGGACTCGGCTCGCCGAGAGGAAGCTGCGCTGTAACCTGTGATGCTGTACTGTACGCGTACAGTGAAACCTTTCTAATGGCATGATTGGAAAACTTGAGCGAGAAACTGTGTTTTAAAGGCTGCGATCCAGTCTTTTATACGGTAATGTCAATGCATGACGGTTCGAGACTGTACGGCTAGTTCCGAGCTGTGCTGTTGAGTTTGCATCACACACACACACACACACACACACACACACACATTCAGTGGCCTTTTTAAAACTGCCGCGAGCGGTTTGAGTTATTTATTTCTTTGCCATATACAACAAAGTTATTATTTCCTATGCTTTTAACGAGCTATAACCAGCAAACACGGCGGTACATAGCAACTGCGTTTAGTTAATCCAAACAATACAATCTTTCTTCAAGTGTCCTTATAATGTCCGTGGTTTGCAAAACTCGTTCTGCTTGTGTTGCGTTCTGTTTGCCTTCTCTGTTTTGCTTCTTTTTTTTTTTAACTCTCGGGTATCAGGGGACAAGCTATCCACCACTTAAACTATAAGTTACATCCCATGGTGCAACGGGAGGTGTGTGTGCGTGTGCAGTATTGTCTGCCTACTGTGTATGTGAATTAACCGGGCGTGAATGATGATGGTGATGATGACAACGGTGTTTATTGCCTGTCTCGTAAAATAATTATCGCCTTGTGTGCAGAGCATGAAACGTTACAATCTGCTCACTGACTCCGGCCCCCGTCGGTTGTATTTCACCATCGCATCCCCCCCCTCCCCCCCGTCTCCGCCTCCGTGCGACACAACTCGAGTTGTGGAGTGGTGTTCTGTTTTCGGGGTTATCGGTTACTAAATGCGTCTGTGTTCAGTGTCTCTGCCCCTCGGGTGACCCCCCTGTGTGCGAGAGAGATTCTGTGATTTCTGTTCGGTCCTTCCTGCTTCCCCTTTTCAATGATCCTGACATTGCTATGGAGCACACGCGTCGTACTGTCGGCCGCACTCTCTCTCTCTCCTCTCCTGGACCCGGGAGACCTGCTCCACTACTAATCCACTGTGCATGTGAAGACTGCACTACTTGTCTGGAGTCTCGGTCCAGAGCAGGATGTGAGACGAAGATGCCGATACTTTTCGCTCCCTTTAGCGCTCCTTATTGGGACTTTGGTGGTCTTTTTAAAGCCCAATGTTTGTGTATGGCAGTGTCATAGGAGGGAAGGAGGAGCAGAGGACGTACTGTATGTACCAGCCTGTTATTAAACTGTCTCAGATGTAAAAGAGTAAGGACGAAAAAAACAAAAAACGACTCATTTAACCCTACACTGTACTAAAATATGTCAGATTTTTAAGCTATTTTTATAGAGCGGAACCTGTTTGAATTCACTGTTGTTCAGTACACGCGTGTGAATATTTGTTTTGCATCCATATTGATGTGAATTGTTTTTTTTATATAAGACCGAAGCTTGCTGAACTGTTAGCGTGGATATACATTGTGGTATGAGTGTAAACGTGTATTAAGCCGAAGGGTTTGTTTTAACTTCATGGCCTTATTAGAGCAACGTGAACTCAACTGTACAACACTGAGCTGCAGGTGTACTCTGCAGCTTTCACAAATACATGTTTTATGGCGTGAAGTACACCGTCATACCGGCACTAGTCACCCACACATCAGTTTGAATATATAATCGGAGGAGGAAATGGTCAGTGAGGCGTTTTATTTGTTCCAGGCCTGCAGGTGATTTTTTTTTTGTTGTGGATTATAGAACGAAACATTTTGCAGAGAGAAACAATCTTTTTCTTGCTCGTCAGATGTCACACTGGACAATAATCGGCGGACGTTTTCGTCTCTGAAAGGTGAGCCACCCTGCAGTTCACGGCTCCCTCGCTTCGAGACACAATAGCCTGTATAATCCCACAGGAATGCACTTCTTTTTGCATAGTATGAATAATGTCAGAGCACCACAACACTGCTCACTTGGGCTGTTTCTCAAATTTAGAGTTTCCTATGTGTGCACTTTGTAATTGTTGAAAACTAAAACAAAGACTGTATGAGCAACCTCTAGGTGGCAACACTCTTTAATGCTTTTGACCATGAGATCACTTTAAAGAAAGAAAAAAGAAAAAAGACCACCACAGCAGAGACACGTTTATTCTATTCATTCATTCTGCATTGTCCTTGATTTGCTTTTATGTCGCTGCTTGTTTATAGATGTTGCGATATGTTTCCTTTTTAAATATGTTGTCTCTAAACTGCTCTGATGGTATATATTTATGCAAAATCTCGTGAGTTCTGATCATTTTCCTTCGTCACTATTTTTTTTAATTTCATGTTTTGAATAAAGCTTTTATTCATTTCACACACTTGAACATGTGGTTGTGTGTTTTTATTTTAGAACTGTCTCCATGGAAACTCCATATTAAAAAAAAAAAAAACGAATGCGAAAACATTGCCGTGTCAAAGTGCACAGTAAATTATGAGAGCTGTAGATAATTATCCACTCCTGAGGTGAACCAGCCACTAAAATGTCATTGACAAAGCAGGGATGTGCACCAGTTATTGTTTTTTGAAGCGTCGCTCTCTCACCTCCTGCTCATTACACCTTTCCACCCTTTTCACCCTCTGGATTTTAAACATTTTTCATTTATTCTACCCAGTGGGACCGGTGTCAGGAGACATGAGGAAATATTGGCCAAATCTTACGTCTCGGCTAATTACCACCAGGGGGCAACGCTGAGCTTTATTGCCTGAGGGACAGAAGCAGTCTGCAGGGGCATAGCTGCATACAGACCTGCATTAATAAATCACCAGTCAGAGTGAGAAAGACAGCAACATTGTCTTATCACACAGTGTGCAGCTCGACACTCTTTAACAGACTTTACTGTGAAGTCAACCAACCGAACGAAGCAACTGATGGGTTGCACTGCGTGTTTATCAAAACATGGGAGTGTTTTTCAGACCTCCACCTTGACTCCACTGTTGTGCAATTTGACTGGTGAGCCGTAAACATGACATCTGCATTCATGGATGGTGAAGTATGAGCACAACACAGAGGAGAGACACCTGCAGCTCACTGCTAATGTGTTGTGTTGTTTCAGAGTAATGGGTTTTCTCTGGGCAATCAGACAGCATGATGGATCAGTGGGAACCAGAGAGGCGGGCTGGAGCGCTGCAGGGTCAGCACAAGGACAGGAGTTCACACACAAGCTCTCCATCACACACACACACACACACACACACACACACACACACACACACACTAGATTGCTGTATCAAACCCGAACATACATGACCTGAACCCACTGAGTGTGTGCTTCAAAAGCAAACTTGCAGAAAGAGTCCAACAGCAGTGACCAGCTAAGGCGAAGAGGGAGGGGAGAGAAAAATCACTATCCCACTCTTTTTTTCTTTAATTCCTCCCCTTCATCCAACGAGGATAAATCTCTGGCTGAATCGTCAGTATTATGTGTAATTTCCATATAAATTAGCTTCATTAAAAGGGGAGTACTTTCTTATTTAACGAAGCTCATTTGAAATTCTGTATTTAATAAGACATGCAATCCCAGACTTGCAGACTAATAGCCAACAATTAGCAGAACTGTGTGTGTGCGTGTGTGCCTTTGTATTTGTAAATGCGTGTGTCGGTGTAATCTCTCGTCCCTCCGTTTTATTTTCATTGATTGTCTCATATGAGCAAATTGGGCAGCAGCTGCTCTCCCAGCCAGGTTTACTTGCAGTGACTCGCAAAGCTGGATGGAGATCTAAGACGCTCATGACCTCGCGGCTATTTGTGAGCGAGCAGACGATGGGGGAGTGTGCGAGGTGAGCAACGGAGCAGGTGTGGACCAATGAAGGACAGAGTGTAGCAGGGGTGGAAACATCTGGAGGGATCGGAGGCAGGGGAATGAGAAGCAGACGGAGGGAGTGAAGACAAAATGGTTAAAGGAAGTGAGAGGAAGAGAGACAGGCAGACGGACGGAGAGCTATGTCGAGCAGAGTGCTGTGATTTACAGTAGAGCGAAGCCGAATAATGGAGGGAAGTGTGTGTGTGTGTGTGAGTGTGAGAAGAGGAGTGCAGCGCCCTATCAGTGTCCATCAGAGCCAGCAAATGCAAATCAGAGCAGTCGGCTAAATGAGAAGGGATAGGTGAAAGAGGCTATAGACAACAGTGAGATAAATGAGAGAGACTAAATGACTGGATGGGAGGAAAAATAGGAAAAGGAGATGTTAGTGGGTTTTCATCCAGCATCACCCCTCATTAAATGGCTCCCCCCTGCCTTATTAAATATCCAGCTTTCTATCATTGAGTGTGTGCATGTGCATGCGACTCTTTTAATCAGGCAAGGCCGTTTAGAACAAATAGCTTGGCAAAAAGCAAAAATACTTCGCGATGCAAAATTGAGGTAGAGGCGAAAATGACCAAACAATAGGAGGAGGAAAAAAAACAATCAAATGAGACGAAGCATTAATATTTGTATGTGGAAGTTCATTAATAGCAAAACAATTGAAAGGGCACAAAACACATTTAAATGGAAATCAGTCTTCAAGTTGAGATTTGAGTGAGCAGAGAGCCAGATTTAGAAGCATTTAGCAAGTTCTGAGAATACGCAGGGATATATTTGAGTGTCGTCTGCAAGAGAAATGCTGCAAGATTTGAAGAAGCAGGGCTTTGTTTGCTCGGTATCCTGTTGCACACTTTCAGTTTTGGAAGTTGGCTTCCTTCGCAAGCCATCTCAAACCGAGTTAAATCCAATCATTAGAACAGCGTTCTCTTAAAAACCTTGACTCTGCCAAAGCTTCTGGAGAATATGATGAGAGCACATGTTGAAAATCAGGATGTTGAGCTTTAAGACTTGGCTCACGTTCCCAAATCTGTTCCTGCGTGATCTCAAACCTGGACTGATTACAGCTTGAATTAGCTTTGAGCTCGCTCAGTAGCTTTGCAATTAATAAACATATCTACTTATGGACATTCACAGCATTGGGAGCATTTATATCGCCTCTCTACGGCTCTGAACATGGCGACGGCTCTGAGCGGGGTTCCGGCTTAGCCCGCGGCTTGCAGCTTTACAGTGCTAACAGCGCTAACAGCGCTAACAGTGCAAAGTATGGCAATAGTGCTGACAGAGCGAACAGTGTTCAGCTGAAGGGGAACCGGAAGGTGGGTGCTATGCTTCCATGACGACCCCGTCGGTTGGGACGGCGGCGTCCGCTGTCACTGCGTATGAGAGCCGTGCAGAGCGGCGGCCGCTAGCTCAACAGTGGGGGACGCTCACCTGCACTAGCATGCCCAAAGTCAACAAACCGAGGAGAAGCTCGGATTACAACACACACGGTGGGAGAGCGACTTTGTTCTGTGCTCAGGGAGACTTTACTCCTCTATATCTTAACATAGCAGATACTTGTTTGCTGCTATATCAATGCTCTGATTGTATATTGCACCTTTAAGTTGCTTTGCACTATTGTATTCCTCACTGGCTTTTTTTGCAGGGCCAAACCAAAACACGAGGCTGTGTGGCATGTTGCCGTGTGAGCTAGTGAGGACCTACGTTTTCGGGGTCAGCACGTGTCGCTTTTACCCTCAGGCGTTGCCACATTGAGCAGCACGGAAATCAACAAAAATGGAGCGGGAATATGATTTATGCCCGTCCTCTCTAGACCGTGTGGAATGTTTCTTGTGTGTGGTTGCATGTGGCCAACACGCTGTGCATCTGGAACACGAGTCTTTACCCACCTACACGCATGTGCATGCGCACACACATGGCCCAGCCGGTAACTGGGACAGCTGACAGCGCTAGCAGGGTCACGTGTGTTTATACAGTCTCATCTGTTCCTCAGTTGCCTGAGCTCGCTCGGTAACGCTCAGTCTGTGCACACTTCCACACAGACGGTAAACACACAATGCCAGGCAGCATCTTCTCCCCACGCTCTCATTCCTCGCCCTTTGATGCTTTTGTTTTTCCAAACAGCGACTTTGTCGTTCGTCCCTCGAGGCTTTCCAGCCACCGATTGTACGACTGCCCCCATTTTTTTGCTTTATCTGCTCAATCATGTTGTATTGATTTTGCATTGGATGATGGGTGAGGTAGGTTTCACAACCACAAATGGAGGCAGAGGGTGATGGTTAAATGGGAGAGGCGCATATGGGGGATTTATAAAAGTATGACAAACTAATTGTTTCCCACACTATCTTCCTTTATTTGTCTCCTTCTAGAATAATTATGTGTAATTTTCCCTTGCTTTTGAATAGTTGTATGAATTATATATATATATAATTTATGAAACTATATCCATGTGAGTGCAAATGAGCAGACATCGAACTGTGTGTACATAGTCGAGGTCACCTCTTAACCTTCCTCAACTCAGCTTCAGAGTCCAAATTGCAACAGTATTTTTCTGCATATGGGTTGCCTCGTTTCTCTCTCCCCATGTCTCACATCTGTGTGTGTGTGTGTGTGTGTGTGTGTGTGTGTGTGTGTGTGTGTGTGTGTGTGTGTGTGTGTGTGTGTGTGTGTGTGTGTGTGTGCATGCATGCTGTTCCACTACCCTCCTGAAGCCTCGTTCCTACCTGTTTGGAATTTTAAACAGCTTCCCTCTTCCTCTCACCTTCCCACAACTCTCTCTGCAGTCCCTTAAATTCTCACTCAACAATAACCGGTTTGATAAATGAAATGTGATGCATCTTCTGTCCGCATTGTAAACATCTACCGAACTGATATTAGCCAGTAAGTGTACTTTACCATATCTTTGAGGGTTATGGTCAAGTCGTATTGTGAAGACACAGGTCGATGCTGGTGAAGACTGAATGTACGTGTGCGTGCGTGTGTTTCTTCACATTACATTTCATTTTCTGCCATTTGCGTTTTCTTTTAGCCTCAGGCAACACTACGAAATGTGCCAAATGATGGACAATAAGTACTATAATAATATTGTTTTAAATATTGTGGAACTGCAACCTGAAGCCAGCTGGCTATAGAAAAACAATTCTCCACTGTTCACTCTATCAAGAAAAGGACTAATGAAGTCTTTCACTCCAAAAAGCAATAGTTTGCTAGATACTTAAAAAAAGAAAACTGGCAGATGTTCTTAAAAGCTGTTCATACTTCCAAAGAATATATTCAAATTAGATTATTCGTAAGCAAACTCTGAATTCCAATAATAATCAAATTGCGTGCTTGACCATATGGAGAGACTTTATCGTCCAACAATAGCATCGCCGTCAGTGCTGCTTAAAATGTTTTTTAGCCGGAAAAAGGCAAATGGAATCGTGGACTTGGAGAATCGTGCCGCCATTGGTACGTTGATACGAGGCGTCGAGGGGCTCCGCTCGTACTAACACTCCGTTGGTATTTTGGTATTTGACGAACATAGAGGGAGCCCTGCAGCAACAGATTCCGCCGGTGTCAACTGGTGACTCTCAGCCCGAATGCGTTGGTGACCGTAGAACCATGTCCTCTTACATACCCATCTGTGTTTCTTTTCTACGGCAAAGACAAACACATTTGGCTAAAAGTCGCCCGTGAACGCCGGTCACTCCGGAAAAACGGTCGTGCGCCGGAATTCTGTAGAACTTGAGGCAGCTGTTGGCATATTGACTCTGACAAGCGAACATGCAGCGACCAGACATTTTGATGCCGCTAACAGTTTCAATTCAATATCCAAAGCTGCAAAACGCCACATCCAATGACAACATGCACATCCATGCTGATGACGTCGGCTGTAAACGGGGTCTATAGCCCTCTCTCTGGCATACTGTGTGTTTGTGTAGTGCTCTGGTCATGATTCACAGCATGTGACTGTTTGTCATGTGACAGCTTTCCAACATACAGGTTCTTCTCTCTGACATTGTCAATTTTGATGGAGCACAGTTCTTATCATTACACATGCAAGAGCTAACCACAACGTAAATGGTCAGTAGAGAAAAGTGCAGCTCATCATGAAGCTCACTGGGAAGGGACCGTGCTACTCAATGTTACATTAAAGTGACAAGTGGAGTGGGTTGTACGAGCTACTCATCAGACAGGAGTTCCAGGAAAGCCGTGTACTGCTGGGTTCGGGGGGGCAGCAACAATTTAACCACCTAAAAGATCAATTTCAGTTTCAGTGTACGCTATATTTAGAATATTTTTCAACATGGAACTGAACTGAAAGTGAAATTTAAATATAGTGTTTTGTCAAAAGAGTCTCGCGGCTTTGAGAAGAGTGTGGATACGTTTCATTTTCAGTTCAGCCCCCTTATCGGAAAGGGCTGTCTGACGACGACATGAAGCGGTGAAGATATTCTTCATATATCGTACACTTAAATGGATATTGATTACTTTAGGTGGGCCTTTGTTATAAGTGGTTAAAATACATTTTGCTGCAGGCCCTTTGCACAACAGTAAGTTGCTTTGCCTCTGGATGTTCCCGCCCAAAACTGCTCTTCCACTTCTAAAAACATATATTTTCTAATCGTAAATTGTATAATTCTTTATTATATCTCTTGGCATAATTTATGGCCCACTGTGTTTATTGTTATGCAGCAAATCACCAAGACAAATTCCTTGCATGCGCCAACATACTTTGGCAATAAAGACATATCTGATTCTGATAATCTCTCTCAGTTTCTCTTCTCTCTGACTGCATTTAGATTTTACGCATTATTGGTTCAGTGCAGTCAGCCAGTGGACTCAAATGTGCTCCAAGTCTTAATTTATTTTAAAGGAGGCTTAAACTTCTAAATCCTTTGGCGAGGACTTATCACTGTACCGTATGTGTGTCTTTGAGTGTGTGACTGTGTGTGTTGCAGTGCAACATGAAGCATGCTTTTTGGTTGGGTTGGCTTCTTATCCGAAACACACAAAGCGATAAACTTTAATAAAACCTCACATTTTCTCAGAAATAGTAGTTCAACTGAAATACAATTCTAGGATCTTACTAATCTTAGCTTTCCAAGAAAAGTCAAAAAGAAATATTGCATCCCTCTCTGAGTTATATTCTAATCACATGTTCTTCTCCTTAGCGGTTCTTTCAGTTTTGCCTGATGCATTATGCCTGACCCGTGAGGCTAATTGCTTTAAGCCTTCTCCACAACCCCATTTCAACATCTCCACGCTCTCCGTGTAGTCTCTTACACTTATCTCCATCTTGTACGCCCTGCCTCCCTCACTTTCCCAGTCAAACTGGTGTAGTTTTACCTCATTTTCCCTCCGTCTTTATTCTTTTGAGCTCCAACACTTCTTCTCCTCCATCACACTGACAACTCCCCACTTCGCTCCTTCTCTCCCCTTTTCATACTTAGTGTTTCTTTAACACCTATAGGTTTCCCCAGCTACGCTTCCCTTCAGGCAATAGGCATCATTTATCATTATCTGTGATCTTGTCTCTGTGTCTTCTTAAACTGCCTTAAACTAAACTCGACTATCTCATCATCTTGTCTCACTTCTCTCTCACCTTCCAGTTCTCATCTTATTTCATCCCCACTGTCATTGACACAACAGGCTCACTCTGTGTGTGTGTGTGTGTGTGTGTGTGTGTCCATCAATCTATTTGTGCTCGTGTCTGCCTGGCATCACCATAGTGACGGGTTTTTGGTGCTATCAGCCCCTGCCTTGTGCATCTTGGCAGCCGTCTGGGCGCTGCGTCGACGTGTCCCAGTTCATAGGCCGCCCGGCTCCGACGTCACTGCTCCTCGCTGACCCTGCCAGCTCACATACGGAGCCCACATATGGGCCTCATCTATAAGAGATAGGGGGCCACAGTCCCTACGGTGAAACCAACGCGCTTCACAGAAGGCTGGCGCCTGTGACGAGAAGACTGCAGGATGGGAAGTGACATTTTAGCATTTGTCTGTTTCACGAGGAAGAAAAATCTGGATTTTGATAGAAGAACAAGATACTGATGCACATTGTTTCTCTATTGTGACCTTAATATTCATTTTCAGTGTTCCATATGAATGAATATGATATTAATTAGTTTATGTTAGACCGAAATATGACATCATTTCATAGCCATGACATAAAAATGTAAGTACATATCCCATAAAATAGCACCATAACAGTAATTATGATTATTCACACTTTACATTCCACTCCCAACTGCATGGATGTCTACAACATAACAAAGAAAATATAGATAAATTGATTGAGAAAAAATCAACTCTTTTGATAATAGATTAATCATAACCATGGGTGGAAGATTAGATTTGATCTAAGTAAAAGTGGCAATACCAGTGGAATAACCAAAAATGTACTTAAATGTACAAATGTATTAGCATCAATATATATATATATATATATATATATATATATATTAAATATACCAGAAGAAAAGTAAAATATCATTTTCATGTGTATGATGTTTATTAAATTATTGGATTATGATTACTCATTTGAATAATATATATCCGCTCCATAAAATCAGCAATTTTCTTATTTCTGCTATTTCCTTGTCACATATTGAATGGTTTTACCTCTTCAGGGCCATAACACCGAATCAATCAATCAATCAACCATGTTTTATTAAAGTACTCATGACATAACCTTCAACAAGAGCTCACAAGGTAACTGCTGAATTTGAAGGAGTCATGAGCCATACAACTACGTGCAATATATACATTTTTCTAAAATGAAAGCTTTACAGTTTTGTGAGGGAACGTATACACAAATATTGACAACCTCAGCAAGTTTAGATACACAGCTAACTTATAATTTCTACTGCAGCTCTATGACCAGCGTATTCTTATCAACGCCCCTACTGTCTATTTTATTCATCATTATATTACCCGTACACATATTATGTACATTACTCTTCAATTTACTGCCCTTTGCACTTCTGGTTAGATGGCAAACTGAGTCTAATAATGTAAGGACATTTATTGAAACTGGATCGGTAAACCTGAAGGGGACCCTAGTATTTCACTTTTAATTTGAGCTGTGTGCCATCATTTCTACTCTTAACCAGTAACATAAACAGTGGTATGAACACATCTGAACAATATCTCACAAGTGTTACTGTTTATTTGAATACCAACATTATTAAAATAGACATTATGGTTGCAGATATACACCTTTTTCAGTTTGGGTATGCAACTTTACCCAATTAAAGAAACAATTGCTCCGTTTTTAAAGGGTTAAAATGTCTAAAACAGAAAAGCACATTTGTTGTGTCTGTAAGGGGATGGTTTGTACAATGCATTGGGTAAAACGTGCAAACCCACTGGTACGGTCCTTTGTAATGGTAGAACTAATCACACATAAACGACGACCTTAATTCACCCAAAGAGACCAACTCATCTTCGTCAAACGAGGATAAAACCTCCCAGTCCTAATTTACTTGCAAGTTTAGGATGTCTGGTTTTGTGTCACCCCCTCCAGCTAAACGCCTTCTTTTTAGTGGAAAGTCTGAAGGTGGTGCTTTAATTTTTTATTTTCTTAGCCTCCAGGCTCCACGAAGCAAACAATTCAGTGTTTGCATGTCAGTTAACTGTAAATACACACCGTGTCATCTCCGCTCTGGTGCCATCGCTGACATCCGTCTGCAGGCTGCCAGACAGAGAGACGGGTGCCTCCGTTTCTCCACCTCCAGGCGCCACCTCTGCCTCCGCCCCCCCCGCGGTGGCGGACTCAGCTCTGTAGTCCGCGTCCGGGTTGGGACGACGCAGCCAGGGGCGCGGCGCTCCACCCGAGCGAACTACGTTACCCAGCAGCCCCCGCGACGCCACAACTTACAGAACTGGCTTCTTGGGTTTCGGGAGTGTTTCCCATTTAAACAAACAGTGCCGAAGATGGCGGAGAGTTTAATGGTGTAAAGAAGAAATTATCGATCCCGGCAGAGCGATACGTCCACAAGGTAAGAGCTTCGTGCAAAGCGTGTTTTTTTTTTTTTTTGCGAACCGCCAAATGATTTCACGCGACTTTTTTTGGCGTTTTGGTTTGCATTTCGATAGAGGACGGAAATGTACTGACTTCAGTGCACACACACAATATTGGCACCGCTACGGCGCGGAGGGCACAGTGCGCGGTACATGACATGACAGCCAAAGATTCACCAACCTGCTCGTCGCGGCCGTGAAGTGCACGCGAGCTGTCCCCGTTTTGTTTGCCACCTTTTTCACGCTGCAAAAAAAAACCCACAAAACGAACCCGGTTCTCGCTTTTGGATTCAACTTAACTTGACCACGCAAAGCGCTGGCCAGTTTTTACGCACGAAAGCGTAAGTGTTTTCCAGAGCATCTGGAAGTTTTTTTTTCCACACACACGCGTGAACACATCGCGTACTAACGCGTTAAACGGCGCACTAGCCGCGTTATTAACTCGTTTATTTGAGTTTCGTCTCTCGCCTGGCCGCGACAGTCGCGAGGAAGCTGCTGCCCAACAGCTGATCCTGACGCTGTCGCAACATGACGGGGGAGAGCGATCTGGTTTGTTGATCATAATATGCACACAATACGTGATCAACCGGGTGTCACGTGCGGCGTGTTTTTGTAACGAAAGCTACATGGTGTGTTTCAACTGGGCTTGTTACTACAAACGTGCCATGTGGGTAGAGGCAGACGAAGCTGAACGTCTGTCAGTCAACCAGCCTGCTTGCTTGCATGCCCGAGCGAGGAAAAAGTGCACTGACTCTACTGTACGCCTCCAGTGTGCAAGTCTGCGCACTGAACGGGACATGCATTGCCTATAAATGTGTGAGGTGAAGGAGTGAATGGTCGCCGTGCTCCTGTTATCCCCTACTTAGGTCTCCTTCATACAGCACTCCTGTCATCTGCCTCATCCTTAATGCGTCTCCACTGTGCATCTGCAGGGGGCAGCAACGTGGCCACACACACACACACACACACGCACACTCTCTCTCACGTTGTCCTGCAACCCTGAAGGCACCACGATTCGATCCCTGAAACAGGCGAGAGCCAGTGTGGCGTTTGCGTACGTGCATGTAAAAAAAAAACAAAAAAACATTGCACGTCCTTGAGCGTGACACCAGGGCTCTGCTCACAATACCTGCTCCCACTGGATAATAGCAAGCTGCTCTTCAGTGTGTGTGTGTGTGTGTGTGTGTGTGTGTGTGTGTGTGTGTGTGTGTGTGTGTAAACAGCAGTTGAATGGAAGCGTTGCAGATGGTTTTGTGTGTGTCAGCATGGACATGTGAGGGTTGTGTTGGTTGAGTTAATTACACAGGCATGTGTGAGTGTGTACATTTGGATTTGGTTGCCTTTGTGGCTTGATTTGAGGCTGCAGCCGCTGATTGATTTCTTTATATTATTACTCTGTCGTATCTACTAATCTATATAATGTGAGGAAAAAGACAAACAAGATATTAGGTTTATAATGATATAAAATAGAGAAAAGCAGCAAATGCTCACGATGGGAAAAGCTGCAACTAGAGAATGGTCAAAGTTTTTGATTGATAAATGACTTTATTAAACACCTTCTTCAGGTTGCTTTTCCATTTTCTTCTGAAAAATGTACACTCTAAAAGCCGAAGTGGTGATGAAGCAAATCTACAGGGGCAAGAATATGGTACAAATGTTCGGGCTGTCTTTGACCAAAGACGTTCTTAATCAACTAAGACTTATGAATGTTGTCGATTCGCTGATTTAATCGTCTGTTAAAGTGAATTCCTCCAAAAAGAATCACACAAAAGCACCGCTTTTAATCTTTTAAAACCAGAAATGTGTTCTTGAGAGTCTTGGAAATTAATCATTGTGCATGAAAAAATGCCAAAAAAAAGACTAGTCAACTCAGACGAAAACGACTGATTCGTGGAATAATTTTAAGAAGAAGAGGCAGTCTTGCTAAGTCTTTATTTTATTTTTTACTTCTCTGCTTTATATGAACATATATTCCAAAATCGTTTGCCAGTGATATGGACTTCTTGTCTCACTGTCTGCTTTTAAACAGCTTTCTATTGTCAGATCTTGAGTGAGTGATTTAACCAGCCGCTGCTTGTTAAGGGATTAAACAATTAATATATTTTCCAAATTATTGGCAATTAGATTTCCTGACTTTTTGGTTTAATGGACTAACGGCTTCCAGCTCTATACGGCTGAATCGTCCGTCTGCGAGGGAGTGGTGATGAGACGCCCTGGTCTTGTTCCATGGCAGCCTTCTCCTTGACAGATTTACAGTCAACTCTTGGCCCGGGTCTCTCTGCACACGTGCAGACCGACACGCGCCTGCAACCTGCTCGCAAGAAGGATTGGAGGGGAACGCGCTCCAAGGAGTGGTGCGGGCAAGCTGCTCAGACCCGTGAGGGGGTCCTCGCTAAGCGGATGCTGGGAGCGGGGTGACAGTGATGCATGATGGTTGCTGAATGAAGGTGGTAGAAAGGGGGGACAGGGGTTAGCAGGGGATGCTGGTGACTGGGTCAGGCTCTGGGGACAGGGCTCACAAGGCTGAGCGAGGGAGGCTGGACATCACACACCAGCCTGGGAAGCTGTGTGTGTGTGTGTGTGTGTGTGTGGGGGGGGGGGTCTAGTGGGAGGAGCTCAGGTGGCGCCTCTTGCTGTGGAATTCTACCTGGCATTTTTGTCTTTTGTGTCTTTTTTTTTCATTTAGTTTCTGTCTCTCTCGACTCTCTGCTCTTTTGTGGAATCAGGAAGTTTTCTGACTGCACCCTCTCTTTGTGTCGTCAGAAAACGACACAAAGAGTTTACCTGTCTCTGTGGTATCTGTGTTCCTCGCTGGTCCCTGCCTCCCCCATCTGCAGTGCAGTGAGCTGAACTTGTCCTCTCATATGTGTCAGGATGGGTTAATAGGAATTCATCTTCACCAGCTCTCACTGATTTAATTCTGTTGGAGGAGGAGGGGTCTTTTTTATTTCCTTTAATTTCACTCAATTTTGTTCTTTACTGGGGCATCTCCAGTCACCGGATTTGATGCGGTCTTACAATATTTTTCCCAAAATAACGAGGGCTGGTTGGGTATCTTTTGATACATGGTCTCAATAAAATATACTCGGCCAAAAATTCAATAACTTTTCTAAAATATGATAGCAAATTGCCAAAATTCAGATTTTTATCTGTCTGATTAGAAAACAAGACTGCAATTGACTGTTTGCTAAGCCCCGCCCCCATCAGTTAGAGGTCTTTCATTAGAACAATACATGTGCAGTTTACAGTAATAATGGTAGATTTACTCCCCAAAGTAATATAAAATGTATCATTTTAAAACAATGAGTCTTTGTTTTAAAATGGGTCTTTAATATGCACTTGAGAGCTGCATACATGACAAATTGCTAAAAGCCCGAGGCTAAAACCGCACACTGTGCACACAAAAAAAAAACAGCATCCTCAAATGTCATCGCATAAAATTTTGTTTTTGGCGAGAAAGTTGAATACTGGAGGAGACGGCTCATAGCTAACGATGCTAACGGCGCTAATAGTGCAAACTACGACAAACACGCTGACAGAGCTGACAGTGGAAACCAGGGTTGAGTGCAAATCAGCTGGAACCGCCATATGAGAGCAGTGCAAAGCGGCGGCCGTCAATTAGCCAGTGGGACACGCTCACATGCACTAACGTGCACTTACATGCACTAAAAGCATGCGCGGTTGACAAAAGCCAGGAGAAGTTCGGATAACGGCACGCACAGAGAGAGAGAGAGAGAGTGACTTCTTTCTCTGCTCGGGTAGACATTACTCCACTATATCTTAACAATAAATCAAAAGACCGCCTTGAAAACTGATTTGAAAATTGCTGGTCCAAATCAAAGAGAAATCACATGCTCCACTCGAGCCACCGCAGCACTGTGTTCGGGTTTGCTGCCGTTCTCCACTATATCGAGGGAGTGAGCTGGGGAACGACATGCAACAAGGGTTTTACTTAAACCAGGTACTTGTTTGCAGATTTAGTGACCCTAATGTTATTAACGACACCTGTGTTCACGCTTGTTTTCCAACGTCAAGTATTTCCAGTGATGGATGTGAACTTTTCTGATGGGGAAAATAATTTTTAAAGGACATTTTCTCTCAAATGTGTCTATCTCTTTTGTGTTATTATACATGTAATACCTTTTTAAGTTTGATCCCGTTTGTCTGTCAAAAACAAGCAACTTGATGATATTATCTTGGGCTGATGATGGACATTACTCACAATTTTCCTGCTCTACAAAGCAACATTTGAATTAATTGATGACCAAATAATTTCCCAAAAAAGGAATAAATTGTAAACTGTTATTGAGTGATGTTTGAGTTGTCATGCTGTATTCAGGCCCGTGTTAAACACTGATCTGGAGCGAGTTGTGAAACTAGGTCACTTAACAGGCGGCCCATTCAGACGAACAGCAAACACGGGTCATGTCCTGAAAGTGATCTAAGTGAATTCTGCTGTTTGGGAATCCAGTTGATCCTTGTTTGGCCGTTTCTTTAGCAAAATGGGTTTTGGATGTGAAGATTTTCGAGGAGAAAGTTAAGCAGCTGAAAAGTGTTTTTTATACACACGTCTGTGATGGAATAACTAAGTATTAAACTGAGTTGGAGGGATGAGCCGATGCTCCGTCTCCGTGCAGCTCGTGTCCTCCGCTGCTTTATTTTTCCGAGAGCAGCTTTTTCATCTGTGAGAGGAATGTCAAGTGACCATCTCGGTGCGCTTCTCCCTCTCCAGTGTTTTTGTTTCGTAACTTAGGGTTCACTCTTGATTTCGGTCCTTTTTTATTCTTCTTCTTCTCTCCTCCCATCCGAGTGTTCGTCTCCTTCGTTGTGTTTTTTTCTCGAGGAGTGCGGTGAGCTGTGCGTCTGAATCACGGCACTTCGGCTAAACTGGTTAATTCAGTTATGTGTTAATATCAAACATATTGTCCTTGTACTGCCATGCCGTTCTTTTGTGTTAGTACAAGTAAGTGTGTGTGTGTGTGTGTGTGTGAGAGAGAGACAAAGGAGGGGGGGGGGATAGATAGTGAGGAGGAGAGGAGAGAAGGGGGGAGGAGACGTGGAGAGTCGTTTTATTAACGTGGCGACTCCCGCTCAAATTCAGGGAGTGCTGTTGCATCCAGCTGTTACTGGTTGCGCGAGGCTTCGTTGCCATGGCAACACAGCCCCGTGCGCCTGCTCAAGGTCGTTCATCCTGTTTCTGAACTGAGCAGCGTGCTGCACATAGGATGCACACGGAGAGAGAGAGAGAAAGTGAGAGAGAGGAGAAACAGAATAACTACTTCAAAGTGACCAATCAAAAGCACTTCTGTGACGCTGAGGTCGGTGAGCAACCTCAACCTCCCCCCTCTAACACACACACACACACACACACACACACACACACACACACACACACACACACACACACACACACACACACACACACACACACCTTCTTCAATTTAAGAAACAAACAAAAAAGAACCCCTGGCCTTCGGCTTGTAGGTTCTTTTGCCAGCTGATAAAATATTTAGCTGGTCAGTGGGAGAGAGATATATGGAGAGAGAGAGGGATACGGTGTCTAGAGAAGAAGCGAGCAGCAGAACTTGGCTTTGTGTTTTCCTTTCTCTAATGGTGCATTGCTGTGAGGCTACCTGGGGCTTCATCTACCTCCTCCTCTCCTCTCCTCTCTCCTCTCTCCTCCTCTCCTCAGAGGGCTGCAGCATCCCTCAGGGTCTCTGCTGCATGTTTGCCGGCGCTGGCTGGACTCGGCACAGCACACACACATTACAGTACCTGAAAGACCCCCATTACATTGTGGGATGGCAGCAATCTTGCAGGTGCATTGCATGTTACACTGTGTGAAATCGGGTCAAATAACATCTTGGTCGCTGGAACCTCAGTAGTGGCTGTTTTACGGCAAATGGAGGAAACCAGACTGCGAGTCTACGGACACTCTAGCAGCTAATACTAGAATGGCAACATCTTTACAATTGCAACGCTAGCTAAATAATGTTTACCACCACTTTAGTGTGTTGGCAGTCACACTAGCATTAGATACTTGCAGTACAGCTGAGGTGGATGGAAATGTAACTTTTAGAAACCAACAATCAAACCAAGCTCGACGTAAATATCCCAGCAGACCATCCAATAGATGTGGAGACGTTCCACTCCAAAAACACAGACGTCAACATCATGATGGCGCTCAAAGGAAAAGTCAGGGTATCACTGAAGTCAGTGAGGTTCATCTTCTGGGGACCATGAATGGATTGAAGGATTGATCGATCGTACTCTTATGTTCACTTTGCAGCAATTAATCAAAGAAGCACAGGTCACATTGTTGGGATAAAAAAAAATACATTTGACCGTGAAGTGCCTCAAATCAGTCATTCCTAGGTTGTCGCAGCAGTGATGACAAAGTGAGAATTGGACGCCAACGCTCTGAATCAGCCATCAATGTCTCTCCGAGTGATTTAAGGCTTTTTTTTTTATATTTCACTTAATTTCTCTCGTGATTGTCAGTTTCTATCTGGGAGCATCTGAACGAACGCACACACTTGTATAAACGACATGTTCCTAAATCTGCCTGAATGCGGTGGTGCCTCATACGGAGGGAGGCTTTCTTCATGTGCTTCTGCTTGTCTCTTTTTGTTCTTTGCTAAGTGCACGTAGAGTTGAGCAGGATTTTCCCCCAAAATACTTTTTTAAGGGAGCGCGGCAACGCTTGTGGTGGTCGGTGACACGATGGTCTCGGTCCAACCTGTGTGTACGGGTATCTTTTTAACCCTCCTGTTGTCTTGGGGTCAAAATGACCCATGTATGTGTGTTGATGGGTCATTTTGACCCCAAGACAACGGGAGGGTAAGAAAAAACGAAACCTGTCACTTTTTTTTGTGCGCCCCATACAGAGGAGAGCTGGTTTTAGGGGGTTAGTTTCACGTCTCTTCTTGCTGTAGTACTAGATGCTCGTTAATGGGGTCCGGAGAGGGGTCTCTAAGAAGGGGAGTTCTGTTTTTTAACCCATTTTACATTGTAAAAATGTAGACCTAGTTTATGTGTTTCAGAGCTCCTTTAGGTGCCCGTGCGCGCGCACGCACAACATTTATGGGGTACGAGTTGAGGTAAATGTTACCAGCTGCAGCACAGCAAGCAAGTGGCTTCAACTCTGCCTGAACCCGGCTGTTACGTGACCACCTCCTCAACTTAATTTGCACCCATCCCGCCGTCCCCTCAGCCGCCACACCTCCAATATCATTCCACACACACACACGCACACACCTCGCCATCTCCATCCTCTCTCCGGTGTCACGAGCAGCATCACTCATCTCAGGAAAGCGGGGGGAAGCACTCCAAGGTCTGCTTCCCCCACCCCGTCACCTTGGTGCGGAGCAGCGGGCCGGGCCGAGCGCGCTTCGCCTGATTGGCTGCCGCTCCGCCTCCCAGCCGAGGTCGCACCGTTGGTGCTGTGATGTCACAGAGTCTTGTTTATCCGTACCCACTGTCAAGCACCGTACAAAAGCAATAACAGAATAAGTGATTGCTTTATGTTTAATTTAGTGGTCGCCAGACTTCCTGGGGTCGGCGCAAACAACACGATAATAAAAACAATTTCAGATCACACAGTATCAACGAAACAAGCCATGAGACTAGAAGACAAGCCACTCAAGAACATGATTGAAACCCGGGGATTTAATAATAATGGAGGATGGGAAGTGGAAAGTTGATTTCATGTTTGTTATTGGAGAAGCCGCACACCACAGAAAAGACACACGAGTCGGTTAATATTGGAGGAAGCTTTGTTGAAAAGTTTTGTAGATTACAATTATTTTAATAGCATTTGATGATCATATTATTAACAGTTTCTCCGAGAAATATTTCTCTGTAAAGATGCTTATTTTCATTAAAGTGTAGGTGAATATGCAGGTTTACAACCCGGACTCTTTTCTTTTCTATGACTGGTGTCATATATTAAAGTACCGTAAAAGTCGGGTTACGGGCCGCTACTACCTTCGGTCAGTGTCCCCATTAGCTCCCCGCTGTAGCCAGCTGGGGCTCCTGCTAGCGCTCCACTAGCTCCCCGCTAACTTCCACTAGCTCCCCGCTAGCTCCCCGACAACCACCGACGGTAGCGGGACCATGCCCGGCTTGACAACCGACTCGACACCCAGCGCTAGCTAGCGATGCTCCTAGCTTGCTACAGCGGGGACACTGACCGGAGGTAGGAGCGGCTTGTAACCCGACTTTTACGGTAATGACAAAAACCAGTACATTCTCGTTTGTGTGCATTATTCCAGATATCACAGAAGAATAGATTTGTATTAAGCCTCCACATTTAGTGGCATTAAACCGGAAAGAACAACAAATAACTAAAGCGGGCTAATACATTTAGTTTTGGCAATGATCGTTACTTATTTGTTCCTTCTCAGCCTTCATAATGATATGAAACTTAACGTTTACATTCTCTCTCAGCTTTACTCTCTTCAGACCCCCGACTCTTTATTGATCGATCCCATTTTGGCTGAGTAGGCGATATCAATGCCTTCAATCCCATGAAAGTGTTGTGTGGGAGACGTTTAGACTGCTGCTGGGGAACGTATGACTGAGGAGATTTTTAAAGTGTGTACATGACATGCAGAGAAGGCTCAGGCTTTAGTCAAACTGCTGAATTTGGCGTTCTACCGTGGGCCGGGTGGTGGGGGCCATGCAGAGTTACTACCTTCACCCTTCGGTTCCCTCCGTGCGTCGGCCTCGGCTCAGCCAGAGAGGAGGGAGCGTCTTCTCCTCTCTATCCTCAGCCCCTCTCATTTTCTTTTTACCGCCTCCCTCCCCTCGCGATGAATCTGTTAGTCCCGTGAGAGCCGAGTCGTAGTAAACAGGCAGTGACAGCTGCATGCTCTCTTTAGAGCGAAAAGGGGCCAGAATTTAAATATTGATTTGATGCAATGTGAGACAAAGATTCCGGTTCTTCTCGTGTCCCTCTTTTGGGAGCTTTTTATAGCCGTTGTTTGTGTGTTCGTAGGTGTTGTCCGGCAAACTGGACTTTATCCAAAACGAAGGCTTCGCTTGCGTTTAGACTCTCCCCCGTCCTGCCGCGTATACGTGCGTGTTCCCGAGTCTCGGCACGACGCGACGCTCGGGATGAAATATCATCTCCGCTTGGACTCAGCTGCCCACTCAGGTAACCGTCAGGTGAACGGGGCCCGGCTCGCCCGCGGATCCAGAGAAGGCTGCCGGCGGTGTTCACGGAGCTGATCAAGACAGACTAATGGAGGACTGACAGACTTGCTGACATTGCCGGTGGATTCAGGAGTGGTAGTGTGATGGAGGAAACGCGACCTTTGTCTCTACAACTATTTGCTTACTCCGGTGTGAAAAGCTGCCTGGGCAAATATGTGTGGAGGTGCAGCCATTTGAATCGATAACTGTGGATGAACGGGAGGGCAGATGTGAACGGGAAAAGGAAAGAAAATGTCACCCTTCGAGCTACTTTTCTATGCAGCCAGTTGAGACAAATAAAGCAGTCTTCGGGGTTCATAATTCATCCAATAAAACCCACACTGACCCTTACATTGATCTGGCGTTGGATCAGATTGGTTTGCCTCTCTGTTCCAGTCCAATATCCTGTTTTTTTTCACATTAAAGAGGGGATATGGTCTGAAAATGCTGCGTCATTGTGGCTTGAATGATAAGCCACGCCGCTGCAAATTGGTGAGGTGTCCCTCACCAACGCAGCTGCTTCACTGTGTTTTTTTACACTGCTAACACTTCAGTAGCATCTGCTTTGAACAATATATTCATACTGCTTCGGAGACGAAAGGAGGCGGCTTCCAACCTGCTATTCAGAGTTTTTTTTTTTTACATGCTTTGCCTGTATATTTTGTCAATATATTTGCATTAGTTTGATTTCTGATTTTAATATCACACCCTTTTTATTCGTCAGAGTGAATACATTTCCCGCTCCACTTCAGCTGGTATTGATTTAATGTCCTGTTCGATAACACTTAGCAGCCAAATCTGTAATTTTGTTGATCATATAATTTGCAGGTATATTCTTACAGCACCATCAAAGAGTGCTGGCGGTGTTGATTAGTGTAAATGTGCTTCTGTCAACTCCCTGATGTGCACTCCAACAACAACGGATCTCCTCTGCATCCCATAACTATAATGTGATATGGCCAAGATTGTAATTTAACCCTCTACATCGATGATCCAAGAAACCTGTGCGCTAATGGACAGAACGGCAACATAGAGAATGCAGAAAAAGCCAATGCTATGTGTGACGATGTTTAAAATCAGAGATAAAAGCTTTTAACCCCAATCCCACCGAAGAAGCCTCAAAATCTCCACCTCCTTAAGCCACGAGAAACGTTAACCATTAGTTTGAGCTTTTTTTTTTTACTGACGTGACCCTGTTCTGAGTCGTGTCGGTGGTGCCGCCCTTTGTTTACATTAGCGTCACGTTTTGTACCTTTTGACACGACTGGCTGTCTGTTATCGCTGGGTCTTTTCTGTCCACTCGAACGAAAGCCGCTTAGTAAGGTCGATGCGATACGACAATAAACACACACACATGCACCGTGGAAACACGTGCACACTGTATGTGTTAACTGAAAAAGCGTCCTTCTCTCACACGTCGGTAGACAGGCCTACAGTAAAGGCCTTGTGGAGAGTACGTGTTAGGCCAGCGCGATCTTTCTTCCCGATCTCACCAAGGGCTAAAAATAATGCCGTCCCCACACCAGACGCACACGGGCAGAGAAAAGGAGGGAGGGAGGGAGAGAGGAGGGAAGGGAGAAGGTGGCGATGAGAGGAGGCGAAACAGTGAGAAAACAACAATCAAAGCGAGAGAAAAGGGAGAAGAGACGGATGGAGGGGTGGAGCAGAGGAGAAGAAAACAAGTCATTAATAATTTACCCGGAGGACACTTCTGGTGCGACCTTTAGCTCTGGTCGTTGGTGGTCAGCAAAGAACAAAGTGTGATTATAGTGTTGAGTAACCTCTTTTTGTTTTACAAGATCTGACTGCTGTGGACCGTCTGTGAGTCTGAGCCCACAGCCACTGGCCAGGTGTGCTCAGGTGCTTCGTGGGCGTTCAGACCCCGAATAGCACTGCAATGAAGTAAAACATTGAGAAAATGAAATATGATGCAGGAATGGCGATTTTGTGTAAAAGATTCATGAACTTCCAGCTGGCAATTACCTGTGTGCAGCAGCGGTAGACGGGATTTTACATTTCTGGTAGGTTATGCATTTTATTTTAGTTATTATTACGTTATTTTAGGCCTTAAAGTCCAATAAAGACTCTGAACATAATGTACAATATTTCATGGGTGCAAGGCAGCTAAGCTGTACAGAATAATATTGTTAACAACGAGGCTACTCGCACAACTACTCCACAACTACAACCTGCAACCCAATACGCACACTCGCCTCTCCAAGAAGAGGAGAGACGACGTCCGGCTTTAACCTGTTCAGCCCTAGCGTCCCCTAATCGGGGGACCCTTTTATATCAGGAAAATCAAGAAAAAATCATGGTATAAATCCCCCCCAAAAAAACACACATGTTTGGTATCAAATTAAACATAAAAATCAGGGCTACAATAATATATAATCCCGATGTACAACCTCTAAACACAACTCAAACAATAAATAGGATTAGGGGTTTGGGTCAGGTGTCGTAATCACCGCTCTTCGTTCGTCAAGTAACTATTTTGTCTTTTCTGTAGAAGTTCGGCGCGCACTCTTTTCTTTGTTGCCCTGATTTAGCTGGACTTTACTGTGAAGCAGCTGCAGGACGTGTTGAACTAGCTGTCGCGCTTAGCCACGAAGGGCTAAAGTCGTACGCTTGTTGGATTGCGGCTCATCCTCCACACCTTTCCGAAGTCGGCATTGCTTTGGGCTACGTCCCACTGTTTTATTTTCAACTTTACAAAAAAGAGAATTGGACAATCACTCACTTCATTCAGTAACCAGCTATTTGGGAAAGCCAGACAGATTTTAACGACTCTCCCAAGCTCTCTCTTTTTTATTTATTTTTTACTTCCCTCTCTTTCCGTGTGCACAAATGAGTACACCTTGAAATCCTCTGAGGAGAGAGTGCCTGAACGCGGGGAACATTATTCCCATTTATATTAACAAGTATACTTTCACCTTCAGACGCAGGTCGGATGAAAATGTGTTTCAAGCGTCGCAGAACTTTTTATTTATATCCCTTTCTTTTGGTCAACCCCAAAAAGTCGAAGCTTAAACAGTCGGGATCGAGAGGGTTTGATGGGTAAACCAGGAGGCTGGTTACAAAGCTCACAAACATGCTGACAAGTCCACCCATTTTATTCTCTGCTCTGCGTCCTGCTGTGTGTATTCTGTCACTATACTTGTCCTTTACTGAGAAACACACACACACATTCAACTCTTGACTAGTCAGGACTAATTTGTGCCTTGCTCTGCGTTTAACCTTTGTCCCGACCCACTTCAGCTGCACAAAAGAACAGAAATATAGCCTGGAGGAGTTAAGGGGAGGTATTGGGTAACTTGTTGCCGTGTGATTACGGCGCTATGACAAACACTGCGCAGGGTGTTTTTGTTTATCAGAGCTTTTTGGAGTTTGTATTTACCAGCAAAACAAGCCGAGGTCCTGGCTCAGGGTGAGGGACACGGTGATGCATATTTTTCCACCCGCTTTCCTTCTGCTTCTCAGTTTCAGTTTGCTTCTGCACAAAAGAGAGGTTTTTGGTTTAAGTGCCACGGGGAGGGTGTTGGGGGGGATTTCTGGCAGCAGAATGATGGGCAATGCAGTTGACATTGTTAAATTTCAAGTGTTTCTCTAACAGTCCATTGACTGTGTAACCTTAAACCCTGGAGTAACGCCGCGGCCTCGCTCCCTCAGTCAAGGTGCTGTGACTGCTTTACTACTGCAGCTTAGTCAGGGATGTTTTACAGGTGGTTGAAGTCCCGTCTTTGTGAGAATGCGAGACTTTTACACAGATAAGCTGCGTCTGTTTTTCCTCTAAAAGGCAACCGATGAAACAGAAAACCAATGACATCAACATTTTAACTTGCATGACTTTGAAACTCGAACGCGCTCACATGCTCGCGTTGTGTCTTCTCGCTCCTTCATCATCACCATCATCAACCTGAATGTGACACTGCCACGAAACAAGCTGCTCCTCTCTCTGACCGAAGAGCTGGCAAAAGAGAAAAGAGAGAGAGAGACTGCTGAAACACCACTTGGAGAGAGAAAGAGGGAGACGTAAGGGGATCCGTTAACTTTAGACTCTGGTGGTGTTTTAATGGCTGGTGGTTGTGAAAAGATAAACCTCAACTTGTTGGTTGGCTCTCTGTAGCTGAAATCTTACTTTTTTTGGCAAAGTCTTTGTGCATTGAACACTTTGGTTGGGCAAAACAAGCCATTCAAATTAGGGATGCACCAATACCCGGCCGGATGCAGGTATCCGTGACAATTTATGTTGATTTTTCCTCTTTTTTTTTTTTTTATGAATGCTATCAGTATCGGGACTGAAAATGTCAAACTGTGCATCTATAATTTACAGACAACAGCCTCTAACTGATGTAATTTCACTTCTTGCAGCACAACTTTGTTGACCAGTTTTTTTGCACGCCCATATTTGTGACAACATCTAATTATACCGTTGCTTATAGAGAACATTTAGTTGGATTCTTTAAGTCGGCTTTTAAGCCCATGGAGAAGGTGTCCACTGCAGTTGTTGAATCATGTGAAATATGAGCATTATAAATATTGTATAATACCGGTATCAGAATCCTGAAAAACGTCTTGCACATTCATGAAGGATACATGTAATAAACATGCAAAAATGATCATCAACTTAAAGGAAAACTGACTTAAATCTTAGAAAAATGTCACAAGTGTATAGTTCCATGTCTTAAAAATCTGTATCAAACCATACTTTTGTTGTAAATTTGTCCGGGACTATTTTCAGCTGCTCTACAGTGCGTTTACAGCAGTGTGTCTGTGTGTGTGGGATTGACTGAAAATATACTAAAGAGCCCTGCATATTCACGGTAATGAAAGAACATGTCACTCAGGAACACTTACACACCTGGTAATGGTATGCATGCGTTGTTGGTTACAAAGGGAGTTATTGACGGTGAGAAAAATATAGACTATTACTAGACTCCCTTGAAGTGCAGCCGATTGTAGCGGACATGTTTTATTTTGCGGGTGGAGAGCTGCAGGGAGAGAGTCAGCCACAGGTGGAAGGTGGCTATACATCTCGTGACGTCTCCGAGTCGGCTCGTTCCACACTTCATCTTGTGATATTCACAGCCTGCTGCTCTCATGAGGATGTGTGTGATTGTGTGTCTGTGTGTGTGTGTGTGTGTGTGTGTGTGTGTGTGTGTGTGTGTGTGTGTGTGTGTGTGTGCCTTTTTATCGCAGTCAGGTGGATGGAGGAGGAGGAGGGGGCAATGGTATGGTGGATATGGGGAGAAAAGAACAACAGGGAGCTTCTTCAATGACCATGGCTGTTAATTAATCAAACATGCACATACACACACATACAGTGATGAAGAGGCTGGAAACACACACACACACACACACACACACACACACACATGCATATAAACCTGGGCTAGTCTCCTTACAAGAGGCTTGAAGCCATTCTACTTACCGTCGCCGGCCATGCCGACTCTGCTCGCTCTATTTGCAGAGCAGCCCCTCCCCTCTCTGATGCTATGATCTAACTGCAGCCTCCTCCCCCTTCATACACACACACACAGACACACACACTCTTGCCACGCTCACATGCCTGCACAAACACACACACGCGCACACACATACTCACACAGGGGTGCTTATACACCCACCAATCAGCATGCTGCTGGGCATGTTTTAGCACCGTGTGTGTGTGTGCGTGTGTGTATGTGTGTGTGTGTGTGTGTGTGTGTGTGTGTGTGTGTGTGTGTGTGTGTGTGTGTGCGTGTATTTCTCTGTGTGCTGTTTTGATCAAGTGACGTTAACATAGACTGTGGACTCGTGTGTCAGTGCCGTGACGTCCGCTGTTCATCCTCGAGGACGAGGCTGTTGATCTTGTGGTTTTTCGACTCACGGCATCTGTTTCGAAAAGCAGAGGAAAAGTACTGAAATGCCCCCCAAAAAAACTAAAACTGAAACAATAAAGCCTTTTTATTTTTCATCCTCCCCCTTCTCACTATCCCCTTAGATCAGCAACAACCATGTTTTTCTTCTTCTTTTTTGTCCTCTGTGATGAAGGACGAATAAATATGCAGCTTTAAAAAAAAAAGAAAAAGGTGGGGGGGGGGGAACAAGCAGAAAGAGGAAAAAACAAGAGAGTTGGTGGAGAAGCAGAGGCGAGCTTCAGATCTTTACAGTCAGATTCTCCGAGTGGGTCAAAGTTCCCCCAGCAGCCGGGGACGCGTTCTGATTGGCTGCGGAAAGGTGAAATTAAAACCACGGTAAACTTTTGACCTAGCAGGAACCGGAGAGGAACGCCCATCGCGAGCTTCTCCCTCCTCCTCGCTGCTCCCTCCCTCCTCCTCGCTGCTCCCTCCCTCCTCCCTCCTCCTCCTCCCTCCTCTTCACTGCTCCTCCCTCCTCCTCCTCGCTGCTCCTCCCTCCTCCTCCTCGCTGCTCCTCCCTCCTCCTCGCTGCTCTCCACCCACCCGTCCCTCCTCCTCTCCCCTCTCTCGTTCCCTCTGTCTCGTTCTCTCCGTCTCACCCTTTCATTCACTGTCTGTCATTCGCTCTTGTTTTGCTCTCCATCTCCCCCCCACACACACACACACCCTTCTATCTCCAGCTCTCCTTCGCCGTCTTTCTCTCTCTCTCTCTCTCTCTCTCGATGAATTTGTGCCTTGCTGCATGTATAGCCCGATGAGACGGAGGGAGGCACAGAGCAGGAATGAGCTGGGGGAAGGGTATGGAGAGGGAGGAGAAAGCCAGTGAAGGGGGGATGGGAGAGGTAGAGGAGCAGGAGAAGACACGGGGAGCGAAGGGCAGGAGGAATGCAGCCTTCTTGACTGTGAGCTGCACAAACTGCTCCCTGTTAGAGAGGAAGAAAATCTAAAGAGGAGTGAATGTATAAATAGACATGTAACTGTGGCTCTGACTAAGATCTGCTGAGCGGCAGGGCGGGGAGAACCCATTTTTACTGCTAATGGTTTCTCTCATTACACATCAGACGGCTGGGGGGGGGGGGGAGTGTGTGTGTTTATGTGTGTGTTTATGTGTGTGTGTGCGCAGATATGAAATGATTTCATGAGCCAACTAAAAGAGCAGCCCCCTCGCTCGCTGCTTTGATGCCGGGTGCACGCACGTGTAGACACGCGCGCTCGCGGCTGCATGCATTGGTTCATTAGCAATTTTCTTAACCACACACACCGTGTTGGAGTTAAGTCTGCGGCGATTGTTCCTGCCGCTCACAAGTAGATCATCTCGAGTGGAAGTATCGGTATCCGTTTAACTAAAGTGATCAAAATCTTTTTTTTTTTTTAATCGGATAAACTGTGAGAAATGATTTCGTCCCATCTCTTCAGTTCAGACACGGAGGTTGCGATAACGCGTGGATTCAGCTGATCTGTTGGCCTCTTTCTCGTGAGCAGAGCTCAGCGTGCAGAACATTCAGGTGGCAGCAGCTGACGTTCACAGTCAAGTTCAAAATGACAACGCGGTGGCAGGTCACGCCAGCTGTCGCTAATTGATTTTTTTTACCTCTGTAAGTAAGTTGACGGCAGGCCAACGTCTGACTCACATGCTCTCTGCTGCCGGTGTAAAATAAAACTCAGCCAAAGATCTTTTGTTGCTCGAGCTGCAACAGGCTACGAGTCATTTTCAGCGGAAGCGGAAAACTGACGCTCGACACTCGGGTTGACGGGTGTGACGCTTTACTCAATTAAAGGTGACGTGTCGACCAATCAGATCAGTTTTGTTCTGTAAAATATATATATATGTCGTTAGCCAGTTGTCAGGGCTGTTTAACGTCATCTACGCCAACAAACAACTCCAACAGCGACTCGGTGACAATGCAGCTGGCCACGAAAAATAGCACACAAAAAAACGGTCCTCATATACATTTTGATGTGTGAAGAAAAAAGAAAAAAAACGCACCGGCTGCCTCTAAAAAGTTCAAGATGGCCGATAACGTAGCCGGCGACCCAGAGCCGCACAATCCAGCCGCGAAGGAACAAAAGGCGGTTATCGGCGTGCGGTTGCTTGATGTTAATGGGCCGTTAAGTGACACCTGATTCGGCGTGAACGCGGCCCGATACCTCATTTACGAGGGGACCTTTTCTCGTCCCAACAACTCTAACAAAGTGATTCGTCTTCTCTCCGATGGAGGAGTTGCTTTATGCATCAGAATGCATCAGGGCCTTTTATTAATAACAATCAAGTAGCTTGTGAAGAATCAGGAATGTCAGGTTTTAGTAGTTTACAGCTGTCTTTTTAAGTCATTAAAAGTATTGTATCGTACTTGGCATCAGCAGATGCAACTAAATGAAGGGCTTAGTAATAAAGTGACAAATAAAAGTCTTCACTGTGATCTGGTAAGGATGTAGTTGCATGTGCATGTGTAAATATAGCCTTGATGCCTGTCACCAACGAGATGGCACATACAGAGACGGACGTCAGTTTTCAGATTCTAATGCGATTGAAATAATCCTTTTTGGTTCGGATTAGGCTCTACGATGAGTGCACAGCATCCGGCGGGTGGGAAAGGTGTGGAGGAGACGAGAGCCAGAGCCGGTCGTCTGCGATGAGAGGAAGCAGGAGGAGGAAGAAAGAAGCTTTTTTTTCCTCCTCCTCTTTGCTTCCTCTGCTGGTTAAAAAAAAAAAAAAGGAAAGAAAAACAGTGACTTAAGAGAGGAGGCTGTGGATGTTATTGAGTTAACAAGATGGAGAGGGAGGGAGGGAGAACAGTGGGAGCTGAGAGACCGGCTCGATAGATGAGTGGATGAGGGCTGAGCTGTGGGGCTCTGCTGCTCCTGCTGCACAGTGGGCACCATATGGTGCCGTAATGTATAGAGCGCACACTAAGTTTGTCCTGCCTCTCAAAGCCGTCTCCCTTTTTCTCCCCCTATGTCTTGCCAGCCAAATACGTCACTCAAGACAGCCCATTAGATAAAACACACACACACAGACACACACGATGCATCCCATTAGGTAAGGAGCACCCCATCTTCAAGATAAGAAGCACCCCAACAAACATGTGGGTCTACACACAAAAACAAACACACACTTAGATAAGGGCCCCATCCCCCTCTAATTGAAAAGAGGATTGATACCGACAGAAGAAAAAAAGATTCCTCAATTTGTCACTCTGCTTAGCTGCTTCCGCTTTAAATATTTAAAGCAACCATGGTTTTGTTTTTTCCCCTCTCCCCATTGTGCTATCATTGAATTGTTGATTTTTCTCTGATAATGCACGTCTTGCAGAGCAGAAAGCAGCAGAGCACGGCGGCGAAGGAGAGGATCCCCCAAACGCTCGGCTGATGTGTGCTGACAGTGATGTGCGTGCGAGTGAATGCGAGCGGATCTTCTTTCTGACTGGGGAATATTGCGTGTTGCTTTTCCCTCCCGCGCGCCGTCGTTGTGTTTTTTTTTTTTCAAGGCGTGTCGGCTGCTCTGCGGCCGCGTTTGTTTGTGGGTGGTTATGCATGTTGCCATGCAGCTTCCCTGCCTCTCCGGCATGTGCTCGTGTCTGTGGGAGTGACGGATGTCAGGCAGGCAGCTAATGTGATTTAGATGCTCCACCAGGAGTGTGTGTGTGTGTGTGTGTGTGTGTGTGTGTGTGTGTGTGTGTGTGTGTGTTTGCGCGTTGGCGTGTGCACGTCCACATGTGTGCAGCTGAATCTGCAGTGTGTGTGTGTTTGTGTGTTTGTGTACCCGCCTCCCTCCCTCTCTTTTTCTCTCTCCTTCCTCCACAACCCCCCGTCATTTTTTCCCTGTGCTGTGCAGTTTTGGGATTCTGAGCAAATAAATAGCGGGAGGAGGGGGAGGAAAGGGGGAGTTTAAGTGGCGGAGCTGCTCCCTCACTGTCACCGCCGACAAGCGCGAGGAAGGAGGCGATGAGGAAAGTGGAGTCGGAGGAGAAGATGGTGTTCTCTCGCTAAGACCTCACTGATGGGTTATTGTGAGCCAATTATGTCCCATTCCCACTGAAGAAAGTCTCACACACTCTTCTTCACACACTCTTCTTCACACACTCATCATCACACGCGTGCATCAGCAAAAGAAGTGCTCTTTCTCCTGGCAGCTCGAGCAGTGAAGAGCTTGAGTTTTATCTACATGCAATTATTAATTTTTTGGGGAGAAAAACAGCTGAACAATGACATGCAGTTCTTTAACACCGACTACTCTCCTTTTTTCTTTTTTTTTAAATAAAGCTTTCAATCCTTCAATCACTGTCTCACATCAACGGTCTACTTAAATAGTAAAAGTCCTCATTCCAGTTGCCCCTGTTGAGTTTTATGTTCTGTATTATTATTATTATTATTATTACTGATTAATTAAGGGGTGAACAAAATTCCACTCTTAATGCAAGTGAATGTGGAGCTAATTGTAACTGATTCATGAATGTATTTATGTCGGCTAGTCTAATCTTTAAATCATTTAATTAGCTTATCATATTTTTTTAAATGTAAAATTGCCATCTGCTTAGTAAGTAGTTGCTTTACAGTAACTAAAGAATAATTGTAGTTAAAAAAAAATACAATATTTACCTCTGAAATGTGCATACTTATCCCTGTCCAACAAGTCATTGAACAGATGTACTTTCTGAAGTTGTCATAGTTTACTCTGGCGATTCAATGGTCATCCTACATTGAGTATTTATCAGCAGAGTTTATGGTTTAAAGATGATTAATAATGATAGCAGTAATGATAATAATAATAAAGGGATATCTGTGATACAACTATATGTTTGATAGGATGTTTTGCAGCTTTATGAGCGCAGAGGGTTTTAAAGTTGTAACTGCAACAGCACAATAAGATGATGAGATATTTCCAGTTCAGTTTATTGGAGTTTTTATTGGATTCAATATTTGGATTATTTAAATGTTCATCTTCTGGTTGTCAGTCCCACAGAATGAAAAAGCGAAGACTTAACGAGACTCATTATTTGTCTCCTGCCTCAGTGAGTCAAACAAGAAGTAGATCTGAAGCTGAAATGCGCCGTTTTTTTTTTACCATCATAAAGATATGTTTATTGGTGTTAGCACCTTTTGTATGCATAAAAAGCAGTTTAAAGTGACCTACACCAATATGCAAACACATTGAAAACAAATGCAAATAGTGCAGTTTGTTGATTTTCCCTAAAGAAAGCAACCTTTTCTTTAAAGAGCATCTTCTGCTTCTGTCTCTTTGAGCGCATGAGAAACTTCCAACAAAATGAACTTCACACATTAATCGCGCCGCACAGTGAAGGTCAAACTGGAAGTAACAATAAGCTAAATGCATTTTTGAGTGGAGCAATATTCTACCATTAATCTTTAGATATTTTTCAAGAATGGTAATACACAGTAATTCACTTATCTGTTATTATTATATAGCCTGGAGGTTGTCGTCCAGGTGTTATGCTATTTGTTGCCATGCCGGGAGATTGTCCATCGGAGGCGGGGTTAGAGACGGAGGGGGCGTGTCTTATTGATTGACCTGTTGCACTAATTGAGCCCGAACAGTTTCAGAAAGCTACCCTCCGCCTGTACGGCCTCATTGTGCCTCTACTTTCATTTTTAATGTGTTTCTCAACCGGTGACTAAAAGAAGGTGACAACTGTTTTCCTGCGATCCCGCTGCATTTCTTCCTCTGCCCCATGTGGCCATGTAACGAGGTAATTCACTCTTTGTGATGACAAGAATGTTTTAAGCATTTACCAAAGCTCCCAGTCATTCACCGCTCTTAGATATGACAGCCTCTCCGTTAATTGCCTCAGAGGAAATGTTCCCCGACGTTACGATAATGTACATGATGGCTCCCGGAGAGGCGTTTTTTATTTAACCCCGGTTCTCTGCTCAGTTTGATACATGTTGCACATGTTTCTGACATTTCTTCACTCCTTGAATCGCACACAAAAAACAAGTCCACGTGAGATTTGTTTTTGTCACAGTTCAGCCGAAAGGAAGCCGACGAGGACGTGTGTGTGTGTGTGGTTCCCGTGTCCTTATCTCATCCGGGATGTTTTTGTTTCGCTCTTCGACATCACTGTCACCGCTTAACAAACGGCTAAGCGTCCACCGCGTCTCGGCTCACGTGTTCGGCACGTGGACGGGTTCACGTGAAGCTGCTGTGGATGAACGTGCTCTTTTTATTCTCGTCTTTGACTGAAATGCGAGATTACAGTTTAAGGACCTCTGTCGTCCCTCATTCTCTGTGATGCAGCGCAGCCCCTCTTTTAATAAGGAGAAAGTTCACCAAGGCAACATGGAGACTCTCGTCTGTTGCATGACGACGTAATACCTGGCCGTCGAAACACTGATTTACGGCGTCAACGTTAACCTTGTTGAACTCTTTATGCAGTTTAGACAAAGAACAATAAGACATTTATTCAGCAAAGATTACGTAACTGATGGGTGACAAATTAAAGGGGAAAACCTGACGTAATGAATGGAGAAACGTATCAAATGCAGATGCTTCCATTCAGGGTGCAAGACTCAAGCTTTTCCTTTTTTTAATACGTCACCCATCAGTTTATATCCGTGTATGTGTGTATATTATCACGCCACAGAGTGTCCCCGAGTGGTGTTTCCTCTTGCAAGTCCTTTACTTCTATTTCAGGACACCTCAGAATAAACGATGCCACGGTGCAAAGTTAAAAGGAGAAGCTGGTTTTCAATCTTTTATATTCTATTTTTAAAAGTTTGTGTAGTCAGTTTAGCTCATATTTAGGTCAGTTCTCACCAGCGAGGGAACTGGTAATGAAGCGTGCAATATTGTAATTATGGCTGCCACCGTTACCTGCAGTTTACAGCTATTTCCCAAAATGTGAATTTAACGGCCGCCAGCCGAGCGTCAATAAGAAACAGATACGTTCCACGCAAATGGCAGCGTTAGCTTTTCCCTGATATTGCTTTCCATAGATATTACATTGGTCAGTCTTGACCAGAGGGGTGGACGCACCGACAGACTTGCACTACTTTGAGTAAATGTGATGAATCAGCATCCTGTATTGGATCAAATCACGGGAATAAATGAGCTTTACAGACACACGAAGCCACAGATGACCCCAGTCAGATAGCACGAGTTTAGTTTCTTTTTCAACAGTCGACGACTCGGCTCATCTGGAGAAATAAACAGGACCGAGCGCTGCGTGTGCGCAGTGATCCCCTCTTTTTTTTGATCTTCAAACGTTGTCTTACAGTATTTGATACGCCGTGAATTCGAAGAGGAGAAGCATTGCCCACTTTTTATTACATTCAGTGTCGGCTTTGTATTCAAAACAGATGTTGCACCGTGAAGTCATTTTAAAGCGGCCTCCAGCTATGATTAAAAAAAACAAAAACCTTGATATCATGTGCTCATGTGACTGCAGATTCACTGTTGTGCGCTTTTATTCTGTAGTGGGCTGTGAGTTTTGGTTTCCTCTACCTTTTTTTGCGAAGGGATGACTCATGCAAACGTCTGTTTCCTTTTTTGAATATGCAAATGCTAGTTTGATGGCAGCCTACAGCAGACACACCCTGGATGGCTGGATGAGTTTTAGTTTTAGACCCGCCTGGCCTATTTCTGCCCTGAGCCAGACGCTTTCCCTCAGCCTTTCTTCATCCTCCACCCCCTCTTATCCCTCTCTGAAGTGTGAAGTTTTGAAGCAGCAGGCTGTGAGCTATGATAGCGGTAATTGGTCTTAAGATGGAAAGTTCACGCTCACTTTGTCACTGAACTAAGAAGCAATTTGTTTTCAATGAGTGTTTTTATTTTATTATTTAAGCGAGGCTAGCTAAGAACAATATAACATCAAAGTGCTATTTTACAGGAAAGAATAGCAGGGTTTTTGGATGATGATGATAAGGGAGAATGGCACTTTTTGTCCAAGTTGAAAAGCAGCTCTCCCGTCTTGTACAACTTAATTTCAGACGGAGCCGGGTAGCTGAGACTGGCTCCCCTCTTTGGTACCCCCTCGTCTGAGGAGGCGAGCTTTGGAATAAGATTTTTTTTTTTATTAGCCTCTGTGGCCTGATTTGTTTAAGGGGAGGCGAGGTGCCAAGATGTGGCTAGGCTCCCATTTTTGCTCCAGTGCTGGATCTGTTGGTGAGGGAGGGGTCTGGGGGTCTGGGGGTCCGGGCGAATCCAAACTAAAGCAGAGTTTCCAGAGTCCACACAATGCACTTTTAATGCGTTGTTCGCTCCTCTGTGCTGGCCAGCGCACACGGTTTCCCTCATTCACAGACATTAGAGGAGACGGACACATGTGGAGAAAAATCCTGCTGAAAAAAAAAAAAAAAAAAAAAAAACGAGACCGTAAAAAAAAAAAAGACGGGGAGAAGATTAAATCTCACAAAGAAACAAGTAGTGGAGGTCGACCAAACACGTCTCTTAAAGGCGCAGATCCTTTTGGCTGGACTTGGATGAGCTTTTTTGTTTTGTTTTTAAGTATACGCAAATAACACTAATTTTAGCGAGCACAGGGCTGTTTTTTTATCCTGTTTGGCAAATTATCCAGACAGCTAATCTCCTACTGAATCACTTCGCTTCTCCTATTTTACGAGCAAAAACCAAGCAACAGATACTGGATTTTCTTTTAGGCAGATATTTAGCGGTTTAAAAAAATTATCACATTTTTAACATAATTATCTTTTTAACATAATATACATACTTAGCATATGCTATGAATGGTAATAAAGACACTGTTTCTATATAACCTCAAATATAGTTTGGCATTTCTTTTTACCTATTGTCCGACATGTGCACCGGTACGATACAACTGCAAGAAGCTTTAGTGGCTATCTTCACGTTTTTGTTATTAACAACTTCAGTTCATTGCAAGTGGTGCCAGCTAAACTTGGGATTCGGTTTCAATAATAGGATTGGAAACTGGATTTAAAGTGCCGTGCTTGGTTTTGCTTGCAGCTGCAGGCTGACAAAGCCTTGCTCACCGTCCAATCAAGGTTGGCCCAACAACAACCTAAAAAAAGAAATAAAAAAAGGTTGCACAATGTTTGTTTTTTTCTTCACCAATATTGGTGGTTCTTTTGTGTTTCTGAGCTCAGAAGTTAAGTCTTCATGGGTCCTTTTGCTCGACTTTTGCTGCAACACAACCTCATGTGGAAACTGTTTATCTTACAATCGCAGCAGCAAAGAAAGATACAAATGTTTCTTTTAAATCCTGTGTCATAGATTTATAAACCACCGCGCAGTGTTTTCGCCTCTGATAAATAAGCCTTTGGTCATGAACTTGGAGTCCCTTGCTTTTTTTGTTTATGCAGAGCTGTTTTTTGGGGGGTTTAGTTTTTCGGTCTGAACCTCATTCTGATGTTTGTCCGATACCTGAATGGATCCTCAGAAACATCCCATTCTCACTGAAGAGCCTCATACAAGTCCAGATGGAAATGGAAGAGATTAACGTTGTCTCTCTCTCTCTCTCTCTCTCTCTCTCTCTCTCTCTCTCTCGCTCTCAGTTTTTTTCCTGGTTCAGCTGAAGGTTACAGATGAGGACATGTGTGTGTGTGGTTTTATCATCTTTATCTCATCAGGGCTGTGTGCAACTTTACGCTCATCACTAACAGACCAGAAGAGAAAGTGTCCTTTCAACACTCAGATTAAGTGACAGTACAGTAGCTCAATGAAGGTGCAGTAATCATTCTTCTTGGACAGCGCATAATTAAAAAGTAATAGCATCAGAGTTAGCAGGAAGCTAATTTGCATATGTCGTCCCCGGGCATGTAGACAAAAAAACAAGCCACGTGACAATAAATACACAGCATAAAAAACAAACAACGCAATACATAAAAGTCCATCAGTGGGAGGTAATAAATGGAATCAAGGCAATCATTGATAGTGACACTTTTGTGCATCCAAAGCTGCAGGCTGGGTTTAAACACTGCAAAGCTTCCAGAGTCCCTCGTGTTTGTGGGACAACAAGAACCGAGAAAGTAGACGCCGTAGTCCTCGACCAGGATGGGACGGGCAAGATTATACATCATTTTAATATTAGGCATACATCAGAATGAAATGAGAAGTGAGAAAAAAAATTGAGGAAATGATATTACAGTGGCTGATGATCCCTTGGCTTGGTTGTTATCAGACCTTTTCCATCAGAGAAGGAAGTGACCGTGTAAACCAGGAAGGAAACGCACAGGTTTTTTTTTAAAGTTAGGGAGTTGGTAAGCGTGAGAAACAAAAAAAAGACCGTCCCAATTTTGCCAACAATGCATGATTTTGCATTGGTTTCGGGTGGAAAAAGTACCAATTATCAGCTTCCACAGAGGTCTCACAATCCCCAGTTTATGAACGGCAACTTGGGGCCACAGAGGCCGAGCAAACATTGATTCATCAGCAGTGAGTTCTGCAACACCGTGACATGGAAAGAGGAAGAAACCTCTCAAAAGTCACAACAAACCGACTGCCGAGTTAAACCAGCTTCGACTTTTTGTGCTCGTTACGGCTTTGAAATGCAGAATTGTCGTGGAGATGAGATCTCCGCTCACTTATAAGAGCTCCTCTCCGCTGCCGGTGATACGGCGAGTGCTTCAAGTTCATGTCCTTAATGGCGCCCGTATGAGCATTCACAGTAAAAATTTGAACTGTGGCAGCATCTTTTATTGCCTCCCTTTTTTTTTTAACAAGAGGAATCTGTAAGATATTTAGTTACAGCTTCCAAAAAACATTCATACTGTAAAAGGTTGTTTAGTTCTCCGGCGTCGAGTAATTGAAGAGCACTACAGGCGTGTTGTTGAGAGGAGGAGAGTGGACGGTAGCGTCTCTCTATAGACTCGACCTCTGCATCTTGAGCTCATTCACACCGCTTTTATTTTCAAGGCTTTACGCCGATATTAGCGACGCCACATGCCGCTAACTGCCGCTAACTGCCACTTTGTTTTCACGGCTGTGTCACAGTGAGCACAAAGAGGCGTAATGATCGCAGACGAAAGGCGCTCTTGTTCCGGCTCACTCGTGTAGAGGAGAATTTTTGTATTTTGTATTTTATTTCCTCAACTTTTGCCCCCCCACCCCCCAAAAAAATGGAGTCGGTTGCTTTTTGTCGCAGCTGAGCTATAAATTATTCCCACTTAAGCAGTCAGTGTCTGGCTCTATTTGTCTCCCCTTTCAATTAATAGGAAACACATTGGTTGAAGGAGGCTCTTTGTTGGTGTGTGAGAGTCCATACATCACCTAAAATAGAGCACCCACCCCTCCTCCTCCTCCTCAGTCCTCCTAACACACACACACACACACACACTACACCACACACACACACACACACACACACACACACACACACACACACACACACACACACCGACAGCCCCCATCTGCTCCCAATCATGGGTGCAGCCAGCGGTCAGGTCGCTGCCGGTGAATGCCGCACTAACACACGCACACACACATGTAAACATACACAACATAGGCACGCTGGGCATGAGGTCAGCCATGCACACACACACACACACACACACACACACACAAACACACAAACACACACACACGCACACGCTCATGTAGGCATGTCCAAATATTTGGTTGTAAACGTGGGCTTTCACACATCCTGGAAACAGAAAGGAAAGTAACCTACAGTTTATCTCTAACACACACACACGCACACGCACACGCGCACGCACACGCGCATGCGCATGCTCATGCTCATGTAGGCGTGTCCAGATATTTGGTTGTAAACGTGGGCTTTCACACATCCTGGAAACAGAAAGGAAAGTAACCTACAGTTTTATCTCTAGCTCTCTCTCACACACACACACACACACACGCACAACCACACACACACACACACACACACACACACACACACACACACACACACACACACAACCACACACAACCACACACACTGAGGCACAGTGACAGATGAACATGAGACATCCTGGCGGCGAGCTTCACTGATGACAGGGTGTCATGGAAACGCCCAGCGTTCTCCATGGTTACGCACTCTTTTACCCCCACGGGATACACTCTCATGATTGTTCAGACAGAACACTTGAGCTACTACAACAACTCAGCGTGGTTAAAACACACACACACACACACACACACACACACACACACACACACACACACAGTTTCTTATCAGGATCTAAATGGACACAAATTAGCCTATTATGTGCTTTTGGGATTAGAGCGGTGATTTAGCCAAATAGTCTGTTTCCGTAATCTTGCTCAGAGTCCACAAAGCATGAGCGATATTTGCAAATAAAGGCCAGGCGTTTAAATCCAATCGTATTGATCAGGAGTGCAACATTTAGTGGAGAAGCACTTTTATTTTTTCACCTCCTTGCAGTCAGAGTGACCAGGCTGAGTTGTGGATCACAAGCTGTCGTCACTTTCAGGTTTCGACTGCTTGACTTCCTGTAAAACTTGTGTCTCAACATCCCTTTTTTCGTGTGTGCGTGCATGCATGTGTGTGTGTGTGTGTGTGTGTGCGGTTGGTCTGGCTGTGGGAGCGGTCTGTGTGTTAATGCAAATGCGCAGGTGCCAGGCGTGTTGTCTCTGTACGCGTGCGCCCGTAATGAAGACGAAAGAACGCAGCAAAGTCACGGTTCCTCCTGCTTAAGCTGTTAATGCAGCTTCCTGTGCCCGTGTCTTTAGGCCGCCGATTAATAATGCTGCTTGTTATTCATTAACAATCCCGATAATGAACGTGCACCGTTGAGCTTAAACTTTATTTTTTTCTTCTTCTCTCCAGACTCCGTTGACCAGCCCACATAGGACCTCACTCCACCCAGAGAGAGAGAGAGAGAGAGAGAGGAGAGGGGATCTGATCGTCCATCATCTCGGGCGCCGTCACAAGGTGGGCTAACGTCCCGTATGGTTGGCATGGTAACGGCCTGCTGGGTTTAGGTTGAGCAGTTTCTTGTTGTTGCCACATTCTTGCAACATCCTCCTGACCTGAACGCGGAAACTGGGGGGAAAAAACACTTTGTGTTCTCTGAAGCAAATGGAGGTGTTTTTGGGGTGGGTTTTGGGGATTTTTTGGAAGGTGGATTAGTTTTTGGTGGTGGAAGCAAGAGGGAAACAAAGAGGGTGGAGCGGATGTTTTTCAGGCAGATGAGAAAATGAAGAGTGGGAAGACGGCAGGGAGACAGGAGGAGAAATCAAATTATTCTTTGTGCTCTACCTGCCACAGAGGCTGAAAGAGAGCATTAATCTTTTACCCCTGTCTGCAGGTGACAAACACACACACACACACACACACACACACACACACACACACACACACACACACACACACACACACACACAGACTTCACCTCTTTCGTTCACGTGCAGTCTCTCGCATGCTTTTTGCAGCCACACTGCAGAAAGCTGGAGGGATTGTGAGGTCGGAATAGGAAAGGAGGGGAGGAAAGGAGGAAAGGAAAGGAGGGGAAGTCCAGTTCTAGGCAGTGGAGAGACATGATGAGGAAGAAAACAAGAGAGGATGAGGAGGAGCAGGTGGCTTCTGGATTCCTTCGCTAGGAGTTAATGTAAGCAAGTAAAACGTTCGCTTAGTCACATGTCATGTGACTGGCAGGAGGATCACTTCTGAGCTGCGGTGTTAGTTTCTTTGAACAGAAAGTCAAAGCCGGCACATATTTAACTTGTGGGGAGTCTCAGCATTTTGGAGGAAAATATCCAATCACAGAACTTTAAATTTCAGTTACAACTGAATCTGAAATAGGTTATACATTTGCTCAGTTTTGGTTGAATTTGGCAATCATTTAAAAGACAGTAAAGTGCCAGGAGTATTAAGTTTAATATTAAATGTGATGCATTAAAAGTACCATCACACATGAAAGGATTCACCTCATTTCATAGAAAACTTAAAAAAAATATATATATTCAAATAATGATAATATCTGGCCTCATAAAAAATGTGAATAGAATTGTTTAATTGATCCGTCAAGAAAATAAACAACTATCTGGAACAACTTAATTGTTTGAGTCACTTTTTAAGTAAATCTGCGATTCAATTCTCTGGTTCCAGCTTGAATATCTGCTGGTTTTCATAGTCTTCTATGATAGAAAACTCAATAACTGTGAGGTGGAAGAAGCAATATATTATATATATATAATATATCACCTGGTTGTGGGTTTCCCGACTGGAATAACACAGCATTACCATCCGCCATGCCAAAGCCACTCACAAACCAAGTTGGCTTAACTCAAACTGATGATCCTATAACATAAAGAAATAGGATCATTACCGTATCTAGAAGTTTATATGTCATAATGCTATTTTACATTTTGTATATGTGGTACTTTCCCTGTTATAATAGTTGCAGTTGCTTCCTCAATGAAGTGTAAAAGTAATTCAGAGACGATGACACTAAAGCGCTCTTGAACGTCATACGATAATATGAGAAGGAGAACAAAACTCCTCAAATCTACTAGAACAACTTCAAATGACGGAATCAGATCAGGCGTTTCTTCTTCATCCTTCATTAAGCGGTGAGGACCGTCTATGGTTTGAGCAGAGCAGCGCCTGTCGTGTCACTAGTGTAAGTTTCTGAGGCCAGACCGGGGCCGGGCGCCTCTGTTTTGTCAACAGAGATTATGAAACAGCGGCCGGCCGGCTGGCTGGCAGGCAGGTAGGCGGAGGAGGCGGCGACATCATCGGAGGCTATTTGCATCACCCAGCTTGAGGACGCCCGCGAACTCTGTCGCTCTGACACACGTTCACGGAGTGGAAAAAGTACAGTTCTTATAGAATATGTTGTATATTTATTTAACCGGGTAAATCCCCATTGAGATTACAAAATGTATTTTCCAAGATGACAGAAATGTAGTGTTTCAGATAACATTCACACAAACACTTAGAACCTTTTCAAAACCCATCCAGACCGAGCGGTTGTTATATAAAACTGTAAATCATAGCTTGTTTTATGAGAAAAAAAAAGTAATAATGCTGTATTTGGATGTATTGAACACCATAAGTAATATACAAGTGAAAATTCAAATGTCACAGATGTGCACAAATGTGCCCCAATGCAAATTTTGGCGACCTTGTCTGAATTTCCTCTGAACTAAAGCCTCTCTAACTTTGTTCTGCTTCACTTTATCAAAGTCAACCTTTGCAGAGAGAATGTTCACATATTGTGCTATGATTTGGGTTAGAGAATGTTCACATATTGAGCTATGATTTGGGTTAGAGAATGTTCACATATTGAGCTATGATTTGGGTTAGAGAATGTTCACATATTGAGCTATGATTTGGGTTAGAGTTGGACCTTACAGCTGCATCACTTCAAAGAAATAATCATCCCGAAAGTGATTTTTTTCTAGGCGGACCTGAAACCTTTTCATTTGTTTCTGTGTGTCATCTTCATTTACTCTTAATCAGTAACATATAGACTGATATTTACACATCTGAACAAAATCTCACATGTGTAGCCTTTTATTATAACCAAAATTATTCAAATAGCTCTATAGTGGTTGCAGAGATACACCCTTTTTAGTTTGGGTATGACATTTTCGAAAAATAAGTTGGTGTTCTATTGGTTAAAACACATAACGTGAAAAAAAAACATGTAAAACAAACAAGACAAAACACACAGTGTCAACTACAGTGTCATCTTATGCCTTGAAAGACGGACGAAGAAAGCGATTACAAACACATATTGAATTTGCCTCCAGATCCTTCACTAATGTATAAAGTTATAAAAGTTAAACTCCCTCCTCCCAAAAGCGAAAAACAGAACTATTTCAGCTTTCAAATTATAGAAAAACAAATGTTATCTGATTGATAGGAAATGAATCATGAAATCCATGGAATGAATAGTTAATATTGAATGTTTATTCGACAAACTCTACACACTTGTTCAGAGTTATTGTTGGAATGAATGAAATCTCTTTGCAAACTTCATTTTCTTTCTCAATTTCTTTGTGAGATTTCCAAAGAAAGAAAAGAAACAAAAAATACCAGAGGTATAAAATGTCACATGCATCTCATTTCTACAAAACAAACATAATAATAATAATATCCAGCAAAATGCATAAGAACATTTACGTGAAACGCATTTGTCTGAATGAATAAAATCTGTCACTTTAAAAGAGATAGACGGCCTAATGTTAGGTTTTCCATCTCTGAAAGGAGCTTTAGATAAACATTTACGAACATGTTCCTGTCTGCAAGATGAAACCTTGGCCTGATTGTGTGGATAGAGGAGGCTCATGAAGAACTCCCCTGGGAACCATGAATATCCAGCAATGTGGCCTTCAGTGTCCGCGCTCGCTTGTCAAGACAACAGCGTTGATGAAGGCTGAGATGCGGTTGTCCTGAAGCCTTTGCGCTCCACTGGGATTGGGTTGCATGCTTTTTAGTTTACGAGTTGAACCGTTTCCTGAGGTTGTGCCATAAAAGCCGGTGCTTCCTGGTGAGCGGTGAGCTGCTGTCCTGCAGCAGACCTCCAGAGTTCAGCGCCCAGGTGATGATGTCACAGCGCCGCTGACCCGAGTGATCCTCCCTCCACACCGGGGCGAATGACCCGGAAAATATGGGGGTGTCGGCATGAAGACCCCCTTGAAATCGCTCAGGTCGAGATCAGGGTTGAGAACCGGGTCAAACTAAGTGTGAAAGATCCAAAGCTGTTTACCTGCATGGGTGCACTCACCTGGATGTCAGCTGCAGAACAGAAGACCCCCATCATGGCGGCTCAGTCTGCTGGGAGCTCAATTCTCTGTCCCCCTTTTTTATTTTTGTATTCTCCGGCCCGAGCCACAACAAGCAGCTGCTCCTCTAATAAGCCCTCTGATTAACAGCTTCCCACTATTACCTTTGACTCTGCTTAATGCCCGTGAGTCATCTCCAACCATATGATTTAGTCCAAAGACTTATTGAACATGCAGCTGATCAGGAGCCTGTAATTTATTTGTTTCTGCCTTGGCTGAATGGTCATGACCATCTGCTATAAATGGCCAATTCCTTTTAATTTATGTATGTTTAAATACAAGGATTTTCTATTTTCTTTGTCAAAATGTTTGTACTTTTCTCCTGTTTTCATCATAATTTTCCATCTTTTCCACCTCAGGCGAGGCTTTTTTTAAATCCCCAGAGTTTCCATTTCGAGTGTTTTTAATGCTCTAATTCAAACCCGGGTGCAGAGAAACTACTTTCTACTTTTTCCTCACACCTCACTCTTCCTCCCTTAAATTGCCATCTTCATGCCCATCTCTCCTCTCCGTCCTGCTGCCCCCCATACCTTCGTCACCATCACCCTCTCCCTCTTTACGCCTCTCATTCCCACTGCCCCCTGCTGCTATATTGTGCCCACCGCAGCCTCGCCGCCTCCCTGCCACCAGGCCCCACGCTGCCTGTGGCGTGTAATTGACTTTCTCCCTGCACTGGAAAAGCTGGGCGGCCCGCGCCAGGCTGGAGGTGACCCATTTCCCTGGGGCATTCAGCAGCCTCCTAATCAACCATTCTCTGGGGCCGCCTCATTCACTCCGCAATTAGAGCAACTCCCTCTTTGAGAACTCCCATCAATAGGCTGCCAGGCGGGCGGGCGGGCTGAATTGTCGGAGGAGCAAAGACGGAGTTTCACTCAAACACTTTGCTTTGGCTCTTTTCGAGTTCTGAACCCTTTCGACTTTGTACCTCCCCCTCTCTGCTTTTTTTTAATTTATTTTTTTACCTCGTCTCCCTGGTGGTTGGTTTCATCACACGACAGCAAGCGGGGGTTTTGTCTAACGACGAGCGGCAGACAAGGGGAGGCAGGTAGACGGGGAGGATGGGCGAGAAGAGACGGAGGTATAGGAAAGCAGGCGACGGCAACAAGACAGACAGTCAGATGGGTGGTACTCGGGGGAGAGATTAAAAAGAGAGATTTGAAAGAGCGGGAGGGATTGAGCAAGAGGATCGGCGTGTATTTAGAGCATCTCTCGCTTTGAGAAGCAAGTATTCCCCGTTGTTGTCTTGCAAGGGAATACACTTGTGTATCACCTGGTCTTGAAGACATGCATGAAAGCGAGCCCCCACATTGATTCTGTCTCAATAAGGTGTGTTCACTGCCTGTTTTGAGTCGGGTATATGATCTTCTCCGCCGAGCCCGAGAGCGCAGGACTGAAGATTTAAAACCCAAAACGCAATCAGACGTTTTTTTTTTTTCTTCGCGCGAACGGCTCTGATCCCACGAGAAAGGAGCACGCGATGATGGCGCGCGGTGATTAAATAACAGGCCCCGGCATTTCTCCCCCTGCCCGTCGGCCTGATTTGCTATGCAGGAGAGGCGTTGCTCTGGTCAGAGGATAACCATGTAATCAATGGAATGAAAAAGCTGCTCTGGCTGTGAAGGTTAAGAGGGGTACTGGAAGCTTTCAGCCCACTCTGTGCATCACACATGCATTCAAAACACACACCAGACAGTCTGAATGTTACATCTCCTCCTCTAATTCCTCCCCCTCTCACCTGTTCCCCCATCCCTCCCGTCTTTCTTTGACATGCCTTTATCTCTCTTTCTCTCAGCTCGCTCCCGCTGCCTCCGCCTCTTTTCGCTCTGATTCCCCCTCCTCCTCTTTTTTTTTCCCTCTACATTTACTCTGTATATCCTCTGTCTCACACTATTTGAGCTCTCTCTCTCTCTCTCCCTTCATTTACTTTCCTCTCTTCCCTCCCTTCCTCCATCCTCTTTTCCCTCCCTCCCACCCTCCTACCTTTCCCCAGTGTCAGCTGCTGTCACTGTGGAAAAGAAAGTGACCAATCAGAGCTCACTTCACAGCACCAGCTTTGCCCTCCCTCCCTTTATTTCTTCCCTTCCTTTCCTCCTCCTCCTCCTCCTCCTCCTCCTCCTCTCGTCCCATCTGCCTCTCTTCCCTACAACCTTTATCAGATCACTTCCTGGAGACGAAATGTGATGCATTATGGGAGACAGACGGCTGTCTAACGGGGTTAGTTGTGCAGCGTGCCTTATCATCAGAGACACTACTAATCCTGTGTGTGTGTGTGTGTGTGTGTGCGCATGCACACCATATGAACTCACACATACACACAAACAAACACAACCTCACATGCTTACTCTATTTTTTCCTGAGGAGGAGGAGGAGGATGCAGACGAGACATGTTTATGTTCGTCAGTCTCTGCCAGGAGAATACGATTTGCATGATATAAGCATATTTTACTCTGCTGTGTTCTGTTTTGCACTGTATCCACTTTACAAGGTGCCTCTGTATCGGTTATTTTTTGCTGAGTTCAAAAGGATGAATCCCATGTCTTCTTCCCTTCACAATTACGTGTATAATAAGAGCTAAAGGGCTAAAAGGGACTATATAATCCCTCCTCTGCCTGTATTAGAGCCGTATTTACACCCGTGCATGTGCGGTTGTGCTCCTTCCTCCCAGGCGCTGATATGTGTACACGATGAGCGGACTGGGGGAGAACTCCATGGAGCCTCTGAGCTCAGAAAACCGGAAACGCAAGCTCTCCACTTGTGACACGCCTGGTCTGGGGTAAGTGTGTCTGATCTGCACAAGAGAGGAGTAACGCAGGGAAAGTGGGCTACTGGGTCAGTGGCTTCTTGAGGCCGGGCCATGTGGCTCCTTTGTGCGCCGTGATGAGTAAAAACCTAAATTTGTGCAAAAATATGAGACGGTTTTTATAAGTAAATTTGCTGGAGAGACTGAATGATTAAAAACAAAATAATACTTGATTTAAGTCTAAGTTTAAGTCTCATTGGGTTTAAAATCGTACCTCTCTGAGAATGTAGGCACATGACCGTAACACAAACTGGCTTTTCAAACCACAAGTTTATTTAAGGAGACAGATGTTGACACAGTCAAACCCTTTATCGGGCACTTATTAAAAATACTTTGTGAGGGAAATTACCATATATGGTTATTTGCTCGATAAACGGCTACATAGAATACAACATAAAAAAGGCCAAGAAAGCTCTCCTACTACTATGTACAGTACTCAATAGTTAAAATGAAGTGACACATTTTGTATTATAACAGTCGGGCTTGGTCGCAAGAAACATGCGACCCGAGCCGAACTCTAGTTGCTGGCACCCGGCCAAGAAAGAGTCCCAGTGTCTCCAGGCTAGCTGTTCCCCTTGTTTCCAGTCTGTGTGCTGAGCTAACCCAACAGGCTGCAGCCTCATATTAAGCGTACAGACTTGAGAGTGGTATCGATCAGTACTGTCAGTTTAATGATTTAAAGGTGTCGCTCTTAAAAGCACAGTCAATGTGCTCCAGCTACAATAAAAAGATTAGATTTCCTTTTTGCTGAACAAACTAAATTGCACCCACTGTGCTTTGTCATGTGCATTAATTTATACACACTACCGTTCAAAAGTTTGGGGTCACCCAGACAAATGTTCAGTTTCTTCTTCTTCGCAATTTCTCGCATGGAATAGCCTTCATTTCTAAGAACAAGAACGGACTGGCGAGTTTCACATGAAAGTTCTCTTTTTCTGGCCATTTTGAGAGTATAATGGAACCCACAAATGTGATGCTCCAGATACTCAACTAGCTCAAAGGCCAGTTGTAAAGCTTCTCTCACCAGCATAACTGTTTTCAGAAGTGCTAACATAATTGCACAAGGGTTTTCTAATCATCCATTAGTCTTCTATGCGATTAGCAAACACAATGTACCATTACAACACTGGAGTGATAGTTGCTGGAAACGGGCCTCTATACATGTAGATATTTCATTAAAAACCAGACGTTTCCACCTAGAAGAGTCATTTACCACATTAACAACATATAGTGTATTTCTGATTAATTTAATGTTATCTTCATTGAAAAAAAACAGTGCTTTTCTTTGAAAAAAGTGATCCCAAACTTTTGAACGGTAGTGTAGGCGGGAGTAGCATGCGCTCAGCTTTAATCTTTGCACATTGCCCTCTGCAGGTGTGAGAGGAAGCGACGGGAGCAGGAGAGCAAATACATCGAGGAGCTGGCGGAGCTGATCTCGGCCAACCTCGGCGACATCGACAGCTTCAACGTCAAACCGGACAAATGTGCCATCCTCAAAGAGACGGTGCGGCAGATCCGCCAGATCAAAGAGCAGGGTGAGTGGACTCGGTCGCCTGGTGACCTAGACGGGTGCCGCAAGTCGGATGGACTGTTGAAAAAGTGTAGGAAACATTGGGGAAGGTGATGAGGAAGAAGAGACAGCTGGACACACACACACACACACGCACATGCACACACGTGCCTCCTCAGAGCACAGGTGCAAGGACGAGTCATTCATCTCCCCCAAATTTCACAGTTTCAACTGTTTATGTTTGGGAGGAAACATTGGCAATGCTTTGTGAACCTGTCATTTGTGTGTGTGTGTGTGTGTGTGTTGGGCATGCACAGCTGTGTGCTGCCCTCGCCAGCGGCTGTTTAATTGGACGTTTGCAGGTAATCACATGCCCATCCATTCTGCTGAACTGCCAAATTATTAGCTCAGTTACAGCTGCCATTGTCGCACTTCTGTCTACATTATGCAGCGGTCATTTCCACAGGCCGAGATTCTTGCTTTGCACGTGCACCGTCAGAGCAGAATGGACACGTCTGTGTGTGTGTGTGTGTGTGTGTGTCTCGGTATACGTTTTCCCGCTCAAGGTGAATTTCAGGAGATCAGGGGTGAGTTTTGCGCTCGTGTCTCGGCTCGGCTCCGTCGGCGTCTGCCACCTCGACAGGAAGGGGAAGAGGCTACAGCTGCCCCTGACTGGCTGCTGACAGGTTGCCATAGTTACAGGAAGTGAAGACAGAAACGACACGGGCGTTTAGACTTGTCTCTTGCTCTCTACCTGTTCCTTCCTTCACTTTCAGTTGCTCTTTCTGCCAGTCTTCATGTTCGCTCTTTTCTCCATCAATCATCGCTGTTTTTTTTTTCCCATCTCACTTTGGATTTAATGCACTCTGCTCCTGCGTCTTCCTCCTCTTCTTCTTCTGCTTCCCTCTTTTTCCCCCACTCTCTCTCTCTCTCATCTGTATTGCAGCACAATGAGTTGCAGCATCTTCAGGTTTGCTCCCAGCATCCTAAGATATTGAGTGAGCTGATGGAGGGCAGCTTCTCTCTGTTCATGCCTCATTCTGTTTCCTCTCCCTCCTTCTTTCAGTCCGTCTCTACTTAGCTTCACAGTGCCTGGATGTTGGCAGCAATGGCTCCCCCCCCCCCCCCCCCCTCTCTCTTTTCTTTGTGTGGGTATCTGTGCCCCTTGGGAGCTAATCAGATAGAATGATTCCTGTAGCCGAGCAGCCCCCGCCTCGTGCTCACCAAGCCCTGCATTAATACAACAAACCCAAACGCCAGCCGTTTTCTGTCAGCGTCGCCTCCGTCCACATCCCTCTGGTTCATCTCCAGTCCTTCCTGTCTCTCTCTGTCTTTCTTTCCCTCCCTCAGCCTCAGCCCCTCCATTAATTCAGGTGCCTCAGCTCCTGCCCCTGCACCATTACAGCTTCCAGAGCCTCTCTAGCTCTCTCCCGCGCTCCCTCTCTCTCTCAGCCCCAGCCTACCAGACAGTCCCTCAGAGTCTGACACTGAATATAAAGCAAGAGGACGGCTGCTACCTGCTCCACATGCACCCAGCCCTCTACTCCTCCTGACGGGCTCTTCAGAGAAACCTTCCTCCGTCCGTCTCCCTCCTCACCTGTAGTTTTAAATTAACAAATATATATATAAATATATATATATATATATTTAAGGGGAAGATTGGGAAACGCTGCCCCCTGCTGGTGCAGCCAGAGTAGTGACTAACTGTCTGTTTCCTCCCGTTCCAGGTATCGTTGCGCTCTCCTTGTGTTTCTCCTTTGCTCTTTTTGTTTTTTGCTTCTTTGTAGGCAGCTGGGCTTGAAATGGCTGGTGTGTTTTTTTTTCTTCTTCTTTTTTTTTTTTGGTGATGCATTTTGTCTCATCGCCCTCCCTTTTTCTTCTCCTGCAGGGAAAGCTTCATCCAACGACGACGACGTCCAGAAGTCAGACGTGTCCTCGACAGGTCAGGGGGTCATCGACAAGGACCACCTGGGGCCGCTCCTCCTGCAGGTGAGTGCAGAAATCCATCCCGGTCGACCGGGGGAGGGAGGGGGAAATAGTCACTGAAGGTTTTGATCAGCCGACTTGTGTGCGGGGCGGTGACTTCCTGTCGCTGTGCTTTCCAGGCTCTGGACGGCTTCCTGTTCGTGGTGAACCGGGAGGGCAGCATCGTCTTTGTGTCGGACAACGTGACGCAGTACCTGCAGTACAAACAGGAGGAGCTCATCAACACCAGCGTGTACAATATTCTCCATGAGGACGACAGGGAGGAGTTCCACAAGAACCTGCCCAAGACCAACAGTGAGAGACACACACACACACACACTCACTCACTCACAGAGACGTAAACCCTGCTTGACATCTTCCACGGCGCCTTAAACTAACTTTGAGAGGTTACAACAACTCTGCGCGCACACACACACACACACACACGTCAACGTAAACTCTCCCTGTTATTTATTCACGCTCTTCCGTTCGTAACTCCTCCTCTCGTTATCACGGAGGCGCTCCCGGGAAGCCTGTGCACGTGCATGAGAGCTTTTTTCCGACACACACACACACACACACACCTGACAAAACCCACATGTGCACGGGAGCACCCACCCACTCTGCGCTAAGCAGGCAGAGCGTAGCGCAGCTGTCAGTCACACTCAGTGGTCCAGACAGTGTAAAACAGGCCTGAGCTCTATTCAGATCCCATGGCAGCCATCTGGAAACTGCTTACTGCTGAATAATGCACCTCTACTCGTTCCTCTACTTAATGCAATTCCTGTTTGCCCGTGCCTGTGTATTATTGTGCATATTTACATGCTTATGTCAGCAATATGATTGCATTTTTTTTAAAAGGTGCTGCCTATATGTGTGTGTTTAAGCACATGAGTATGTGCACAGAGCACTATTTATAAAGCTGATTAATTATGGATTTGTGTGCTCGACTGAACCCGCTACTCCATTAACTCCGCAGTAATGTTCCAAAGGCAGTGTGGGCTCCGACATGTCATTGACACGTTCCCTCGCACGCTCCTTTTCATTCATTCCCCTCTCTTTATTTTTTAAGACTCGTCTTTATCTACTTTTTCCGTCCGAGCGTCCCCCCTTTGCCTTCGCTCGAGTCCCTCATTCTCAGCCTCATTCATTCTTCATGCGGCTGCCTACTAAGACGAATATTTCTTCGCTCGTCCGTTCCTCAACCCTCTCTGCTCTCCCGCCCCTCATTGTGTCTCGCTCTGCCGCTCTGCCCCTTCATTATGTTTTTCGGGGGCCCGTGAATGAAATACGCTCTCGCTGCAAATTCCTACGGGATGACCGCTGACCACGCCGGCTACAGTCAAACACACACACACACACACGAACCAAAACAAACTCCCAATCGTGCACAGCGAGGAGGGAGCCTTTGTTGAGGGTTGTGTGTTTTTTTTGACCCCTCTTTCTTGCCTCGCTGTCGGCTAATTGCGTCTGATGGGAGATGTCGGCCCCACTATGACTGTGCTGCGTTTCCTCCGTCCTGTGGCCTTGGTAAATCACCTCTCACTATCAGTTAAACACCCCTTCCCCCCCTCAGCCGTCTCGCTGTCCTGGGTTTTCTCTTGTAGCCTCCCTGCACCTGCCAGACAGAAACCTCCGGCCAACTCAAGGCCCCTGATAAGGCTTTACGCAGACCTTGGAGGACAGTTGGTGTCTCTCTGAAGTTTGCCTCCCCTTTCCCTCTCTCTCTCTTCCTCCCTCTCCCCTGTGAAGGTGACCCCGTCTAACCGAGTGTGTGTGCGTGTGCTGTGATGAGAAGTCAGGGCCTAAATGAGGATAGATGGCTGAGTGTCCCTGGCCTCTGCCCAGACTGAGAGGGAGAGATATTGGAAATCGACACCTTGGCTACATTAATCCCATGGTCCATTTAGCCAGGCATCCGAACATCAGGGGAGGCTTCTCAATTTAAGAGGGAAAATACATGTTGCAGTGTGTGTTTGTTTTGTTTGTGTGTGGATGCCCCGGCAGGAAGAGGGTGTGAACCGTTGTGACGACAGGCGGTCCATTTGTTATCCACTCCCAGGAGCGCTCGTTCCACTTTTCTTTCTTTTTTTTTTTACTCACCAGTCTTTCAAGTTTCTTTTTGTTTGTGTTTCCTTTTTTTTTTTTATATAGTAAATGGAGTGTCGTGGGGCAGCGAGGCGGCCCGACAGAAGAGTCACACCTTCACTTGCCGGATGCTGGTCAAGTTTGGCCACGCCCACGGCCCCATGGAGGAGGGGCCAGGAGGGCCACGCTACGAGACCATGCAGTGTTTTGCTCTTACCCAGCCCAAAGCCATGATCGAGGAGGGGGAAGGTACGCTGGCTCAATCGCATATTTACACGCATTCTTAGCTCAAGATAAAGACTAATTTAGGATTTTACTGTGTTGAAATAAACACTGATCTGTGTTTATCTCTGATTCCCCTTTCCATTAAAAGAATGTGTTTTGCTTATTGTTATTTTCACATTTTCACATTTTTTTGTGACATCACAACTACTGTGAAAACCAATCGTGGTGCAGCGTGATGAGGAAACTTAACGATTGGACTTCTCAGTGAACTTTTGAAAGAATTAATAGTTACACAAATTGTTATTCCATGCAGAGTTTTTTTCTAAACATGTCTGGAGGGGAAATCAGATAACAAATAAAAAATTCTGGTTGATACAATTTGCAAAGCAACGACTTTGTAGTTTAACAAGTTGTTATTTGTTTTTCACTTGGATGGATTTGGGTTCATAATAAATAGCTAATTTGAACGTTCTCCTCATTTCTATTACCAGAAGCGACGTATTTTTCTTTCTTTTTTTACGACATATGCAAAATGTGAAAATATTTAAGACCATGGCCAGCACAGGTTTTCCTATGATTTGGGAATTCTCATTTTGGTTACACGCGCCTGAGGGAAATCAGGAATGCAATGATCATGAAAGCTGCCTGACACTCCTCCCCTTTCACCTGCAGACCTGCAGTCATGCATGATCTGTGTGGCCCGCCGGGTGACAGCCATGGAGAGAACGGAGAGCTTCAATACCCGGCATGAGATCTCAGGTGAGGAGCCGGGTGCCCTAAATGCCCACTGAACGAACGCCGAGGGCTCAAACAGAGCTCTGCCGTTAATTATTTACCCGTGGAACCGGTTTGACTCACCTCCTCATGCGTCTCCTTGTTCTCTTTCCCTCCTGCTCGTCCTCCTTCCGTCCTCCCCGGCAGGTAAACTGATCCAGATCGACCAGAACTCCCTGCGAGCGTCGATGCGTCCAGGCTGGGAGGATTTGTTGAGGCGTTGCATTCAGATGTTCCTTCAGCACAGTGACGGGCAGCCCTGGTCGCACAAACGCCACTACCATGAGGGTGGGTCACACACACAAACACACACACACACACACACACACATAAACACACCTGGAAGTAATTGCCGAAGTACCACAAACTTATAGAATCCATCTTCTAAATCCACAATGGCAGAATCATCAGGATCGGGATGATTTCTAAGTTGTGTATTCGGTCTTCACTCTGACCATGTTCCAGTTGTATGAAATGATTTGTCTTTCATTTGTTGTTGCCGCTACCTATCTTGGCCAAGCCTCCCTTAAGAGAGAAGAAACCCTGAGACACACACCTCATGCATCAGTGTATCAATATTGATCTCATGAATACAAATGTCTGAGCGCTGGAGCATTGATCCCCACTGTAATCACAGTTTATTTTAACATAAAGGCAGTGATTGATGACCTCTGTTATCAGATAAGTGTTTCAGGGTGTTAATTTGTCAATTCATCTGTCCGTGCAGCCTTCCTGCAGGGCCACGCCGAGACACCCTTGTACCGCTTCTCCCTGTCCGACGGCACTCCGGTCACGGCGCAGACCAAGAGCAAGCTGTACCGCCACCCCATGAGCAACGAGCCGCAGGGCTTCATCTCCACTCATCTACTCCAGAGGTCAGAAACTGAAAATACAAACACTCCACTCCGACTCAGCAAAGGATGTTTCATTACCTGCCTTGTCAAAAAGAATTGAAAAAAAGCACTTCCAGCCTATCTAAGCGAGGCATTCATGCCACACAAATAGCTGAAGTAGCAGCTGAAGTAGCTTTTTATGCATTGGGATCACAGACACCGCGCAGGAACTCATATTTTAGTTGCACTTGTGCTGAGCGTCTACAGTCTGAGAGCGGTTATTGTGGGGGGAGGGGAGGGAGATGTGTGTTTTCAAGGTTTTTGCATTTTTTTTTTCTTCTTCTTCTTCAACCTTGTTTTCGGTCTCCTTCCACACAGGGAACCGAACGGCTACCGCTCAGCCCAGGGTGGGAGCATGATGCCGAACACTATGAGGCAACAGGGCATGGGAGGCCCCAACCCGAATGCCCAAATGAACATGAACACCGGCGGGGGGATGGGCATGGGGGGCATGGGCAACATGAGCAGGGGCTTCGGCGCGAACGAGCAGGGCCACTTGGCTCACATGGGTCCGATGGGAGGCGGCTCCATGTACGGTGGGAGCGGGGGAGGAGGAGGAGGTGGAGGCATGGGTAACCGCATGATGCAGATGAATCAGGCGGGGCACATGAATCAGATGGGTCCCATGAATCACCCGGGCCAAGGCATGCCGCAGCAGCACCCGCAGCAGCATCCGCAGCAGCACCCGCAGCAACAGCACCCGCAGCAGCACCCACAGCAGCAGCACCCACAGCAGCACCCACAGCAGCCCCCGTTTCAGAGCAGCGGAGGGTTTGGGCTGAGTGGCATGAACAGCCCCTCAGGGAGCCCCAGAATGGGTGGCCCCCAGCAGGGACTCCTGATGTCACCCCGGAACCGAGGGAGCCCAAAGATGGGCGGCAACCAGTTCTCACCTGGAGGTGAGTTGATCCGTCTGGGGATTTAGCATCAGGTATTTATACGTTGTTTTTGATTTGTTTGTTTGATTTGTGGTGCTTTTTTGTTGTCTTTCCAGGCATTCACTCTCCCATGAGTGGCATTGTCAGTGGTGGAGGAAGTGGAGGGAGCACCACCACCTTCTCCAGCAGCTCCCTAAACGCCCTCCAGGCGATCAGTGAAGGAGTCGGGAGCTCCCTCCCCTCGACACTAACGTCGCCTTCGCCGGCCCACAAACCAGACAGCTCTCCCAGCGTCCACTCCTCCTCCTCTTCCTCTCAGCCCAGTCAGCCGGCCAAACCAGGCCAAGATGGCTCCAAGAGCCCAGCGGGAGGCTTGGGGCCAGGGCCCGGTGACCATCACCACCCCATGCACCATCACCACCACCATCAGCATCCTCAGGCTGAGAGTTCAGGAGACCGACCAGACAGCCAGGCAGCTACGGCCACAAAAGAGTCTGCAGAGGGAAGCAATGAGGCCGGGGTGGCGAGCTCTGAACCCCCTCGGCGGGTGCCGGACAGTAAGGGGCATAAGAAGTTGCTGCAGTTGCTGACTTCCCCGACTGAGGAGCTGGGAATAGGTGGCAGCGGGTCGTCAGGGCCGCCTGTGCCGCCCCCAGCGACCGGCGGCGGCACTCCTGCAGGCTCAGACACTAAGGACCCGACCGGAGGCATGACAAGCCCCTCGTCTACCGGCGTGTCCTCCTCTTCCTCAGCCAGTGCCAATCCCGGCCAGACCACCGGTCCGGGCGGCGTGTCGACATCTCTGTCGTCAGCCCACTACACGGGCTCGCTGCAGGAAAAGCACAAGATCCTCCACAAGCTTCTTCAAAATGGAAACACCCCAGATGAAGTGGCTAAGATCACAGCGGAGGCAACGGGGAAGGTGACACTCGGGGGCCAGGAGGGCGGTGAAGCCGGGACAGGGGGACCCGGGGCCGGGCCGGGGTCGGTCGCGGAGCCCAAGCAGGAGCAGCATAGTCCCAAAAAGGAGAAGACCCACGCCCTCCTCCACTACCTCCTCAACAAGGATGATTCCAAAGAGCCAGTGGACGTCAAGCCCAAACTCGAAGAGCTGGATGGGAAGGTAGCCACCGGGGCCGCTGGCGGTCCAGCTCGGGGCGGCCCCGGATCTGGACCTGGCCCTGCAGCCGAACATCCTGAGAGCAAGATAAAGTCAGAGCCACCCGATGACGTAAGCGTGCTTCTTTTGTTAAGACATGATTACATAACCGCTACTAGAATATTGTTGACATTTAGCTAGCCACACAGAGTGCATCTCACTTCCTGCCTTTTGATCTGAATGAATGTGAATCTTCACAGACTTTTTTTTTCACGTAATAACTCATTCGGCTTATCTCCATGTTCAGCTGCACAACCTGGAGTCTATCCTCGGAGATTTGAGGGGTTCAAGCTCTGACTTTTACCCGGATCAGGCCGGAGGGGGTAACGACGCAGTAAGCAAACCCCAGGGTTGCCTTGACGACAGCCTGCAGGGTGAGTGCGAAGCCCATGAGAAGTGACAGTTACATGCGAGGCGGGTGTCATGACATCATATGTGATAAAAATTGACGTAAAAAGCCAGTGAAACTGCATCTGGCGTCATCTTATGCTGGCTTTCTGAGTTCTGTTTCATAAGTGAATACTTTTTTTACACATTCATGCTTCCAAAATGAAACCATCACACGGCAGAATCAAAAATTTCAGAGGGAACTGATGTTTATGTTTCCCAGGATCACCCGCTCCTAATTTAATGCAACACAAACATTATTCTCGCTACTTCTGAGGAACACGTGTGTGACCAGTGAGTTTATACTCTTTGTGCACAGGGAGTCCAGGAATGGGTCCGGGGCCTCGGGGGCCCTTCCAGAGGGCCTTGTCCATGGACGGGAAGCCTCCTGTTGGAACTGTGGGGACCGGCAGACGCCCCATGCTTATCAAGCAGGAGAACATGATGGGCAGCCCGGACGGATACCCAGGAAACATGGGTGAGTGTTCAAGTGACCCAACATTCATTTCACCACGTTTTTCTCGTTGTTTTTTAATGTGCATCCTATTATCGGATAACCTTTTCAAACATTTAAGGTCAAAAAATATTGGACACGTTTGTGATACTGACACGTGCAAAACATCTGATGTTTCACCAGGACCAATGAACAGGGGCATGGTTCCCCAGAGGTCTCCCATGGGTGGGTCAGGGGACTGGGGCATGACCCGCTCCAGCGCCAGCCCAGTGGGCTCGGCGGGACACCCCTCCATGATGCGCCAAGGCATGGAGTACAGCAATAGCAAGGGCATGATGTCGGGACCGATGGTCGGCCGCTCCAACAGCGTGCCGGGCGCCAGGTCTATGCTGCAGCAGCAGCTCATGGATATGGGTACGTCTGTCACGCAAAGTTACTGCAATCCATTCGCTGTCTCTGCTACGTTTTGTAGTTTTTAATGTCAGTTTTATTGTCACTTCTTCCATTTGTGCAAACATACAGAAGACCTGAAATTATGTTTCTCTATTGTCTGACATAAAGTGAATAGTGAAAAAGTAAAAATATAGACAACATATAACATATAAACATAGTGCAAAAACAGTTAAAAAAGTAAAAAATAGACAACAAAATGCTGTGCGTCCCAGTCCGTTATATTCTATACACTGGAGCCTCTGTCTGACACTCTGCATGTGTAACACCTTAAACATTCATTGTATTTGTGGTTTAGGAAGCTCTGCAGACATGGGCATTGGTATGAGCCCCTTCAGCCAGCAGGGCCAGCCCAGCCAGGCCCCCTCCTGGCCGGACACCATCATGGGCATGGAGGGTAACAGGTCAGTGCAACATCCCCCGTCGTCTTCATTCATTCCTGATGAGCCGCAATAAGAAAGGAGTTGAAACTCATGAGCGTCTCTTTGTGTCGGTGCCTTGCAGACGCCAGTTCGGCAACACCTTAGATGATCTTTTGGTGCCTCCCACCACCAGTGAGGGTCAGAGCGACGAGCGGGCGCTTCTGGACCAGCTGGACTCTCTGCTGAATAACACGGACGGCATCGCCCTGGAGGAGATAGACCGCGCCCTGGGCATCCCAGACCTCGTCAGCCAGGTAGGTTCATCCGAAAAGACGCAAAAAGATGGATTAGCGACACTCTCATTCTCCGTGCTCCTCTACATAGCCCCTAGAAGTAAAGTAAAAGGTAGAACTGATCGGTCTCATGACTCATAAGTGAGCCTCACGTTCATCCTTGCATTAGATATTTCAGTCATGACTCACTGTGTTCAGGCTGTTCTCTCGCTGAAGGGAGATGGATGAGCCCAGAGAGATCTGTCTGTGCTGCTTAGAAAAAGACAATTACAGACCCAACCAATTGGAAATTAATCAATTAGATGGAGAGGTTTGACAAAGTTCTCTTTTTTTTGTCCTCTTGTCCCGTCTGCTCCAGAACCAGGGAAGTGAGCAGCAGATGGAGCCATTCCCAGGACAGGACCCGTCCATGGTGCTGGACCAGAAGCCTCTCTACGGACAGGGCTATCCCGGACCCCCCTCCATGCCATTGCAGTCCGGCTATGGAGGGAACCCCATGCAGGGGCAGGGCCAGCAGGGGGGGTTTGGGCCCATGCTGTCTCAGATGGGCCACGGCGGCAGCTACCCCAGTATGGGCGGCATGGGTCACCCTCGTGCCAACATGATGAGACCCAGGATGATGACCGCCAACAAACCCATGAGGCTGCAGCTGCAACAGAGGCTGCAGGGACAGCAGGTATGTTCACAGGAAGCTCACGGATTCATCAAGTAGCTTGTTTCTCAATAAGGTTCTAATCCTAAACTAAACATGTGAGGATGACGTGTTCTCACACTGCAAGGATTCAGATGCACTTAAATAAATGCCAATATAATATGCAGATTAAAACCAGGGAAGGACATGGCTCTTACGGTCATGGAAAACCTGGAAAAGTCATGGAATTTTAAAATGCTTATTTCCAGACCTGTAAAAATCCCCAAAGTTTTGGAAAAGTCATGGAAATGTGTTATATTCATGTGTTCATGGCGTTCATTTACGCTGAGCTTGAAATAATTAATATGCTTTTAAAAGGAAGACGCTCAAAATATAAGCAGGCATCTATATAAATGTTTATTCTTTTAATCAAACTATTGTCTCTCATTTTCTAACTCTACCCTCTATATTCATATGTAAGTGTAATTTATCTGTAAATGTACTGTGTGCAAGTGGGACAAGGTCAGAGTAACATTTGCTCCTCCATCTTATCTTGAATGCCATTTTTTTTTCCTTCCCTCAGTTCATGAATCAGACGCGGCAAGGCATGGGCATGAAGATGGAGAACCCAGGAGGCAACCCTGGCATGAGGCCCAGCATGCAGCCTGGCATGGGAGGACAGGTAGATGACAAAAACTCATATCTTACACATGAATCACCATAATGCTGTTTTAATAGCATCATCAGAATCAAGTTTGCCAAGTGTGTCCACACATATAAAGAATTTGACCCACGTTGTCAGTAGCTCTCAATGTATTTGGATGCAACTTTAATAACAGATACACAGATACTTTTCTGCAGACCTGAATCTCCGTTGTAGTCTCCTCTTGTCCTATTCGTTAGCCAGTTTAAACCAGACAGTGTAGAAGTGACTGGCAGGTTGAACTTCCTCAGCTATTGCAGGAAGTTCATCATCAGCTGTTTGTTTTTTTATGATCATACTTTAAATCAAGGGAGATTATAGGTCTCTGAAATCTGATCAGATTTCCATGGCTACCGCAGTCCCATTTACATTTATATTTTACTTTTGGTGCATGTTCATTGCCCTCAATGAATTAATTTTTATTAGTCAAGAGGCCGACAGGAGCTGGAGATTGAGAGAGGGAGGATGACAACACGCTCAGCTCCGAGTTATTACGACCTCTTGTCCGTATGAATACTCCTCTCCATGTCAGATGATGCCGATGGCCGAATTGTCCTCTTTTGACTTTTAATTTGTTAGTGAGGAGTCGCAGTCTTGGTGTAAATATATTGTTCTTCATGTAAACTTTGTTATGTTATTTTTTCCGCTATCTTAAAGAAATATCTTTGATGCAACATTCGAGAGACACAACTTTTGGAAATTTGACTATTCTAGTAAATGAGATTCAAAACAAAAGCCATTAGTTTCCACATTACAAAAGACCTTATCACCAACCCATTTTCAACATGGCATACTTTATATTTTAAACTGCACATATAGTTATACCACATGTCGACCTTTCTTAAACCCTCTGACTCTGTTGGTTTGGTGCAGCCGGGCTTCCTCAATGCTCAGATGATGGCTCAGCGCAGCAGGGAGATGGTCACCATGCAGATGAGGAGGCAGCGCATGATGATGCTGATGCAGCAGCAGCAGCAGCAGCAGCAGGCGGCGGCGGCCGCTGCCGCAGCCGCGGGAGGATTCAGTCCCCCTCCAAACGTCACGGCTCCCGTTGGCATGGAGAACCCGATGGGAGGGCCGAACATGGGCCAGCCGGGCCCCCAGCAGTTCGGCTATGGTGGGAACTATGGTGAGTTTTCCTGAGGCGGGCGCTTCGACATGTACTGCTGCTCCCTGGTGGGAAGTCGGTGCACTGCAGGCTTCTGGTTTCACATTTGTCATGTAAAAAAAAGATTGTCCCTTTGTTTTATGGTCAGACGAAATATTGTTACTTATGATTGTAGGTAAGTATCATCACACACAACAGGAACAGGATCCTCCTCTACCTTTTATTTATCACTATTACATTACTTTTCATTTAGCTGTTGCTTTTATCCAAAGAGACTTACAATAAGTGCATTCAACCATGAGGACAAACTCAGAACAACAGGAATCAAGAAAGCACAATTTCTTCAAGAAAGTTAAACTACAAAGTGCTATAAGTAAGTGCCATTTATGTGCACAGAGCCGCCTAACTAATTTTCTACTATGACTCAATGATCTATTTCCTGTGGATTGGAGCGAGCTCAGGCTGGGTGATTCATCTCCACAGGGATGGCGCAGCAGGGAGACCCCTCGTTCGGCCCATCGGGCGGCAGTCCTCCTGGCACCATGATGCCCGGCCGACTGGGGCCTCAAAACCCCATGATGCAACAGCACCCGCAGGGCGGTCCCATGTACCAGGGCGCAGAAATGAAGGGCTGGTCGCAGGGAGGCATGGGGCGCAACAGGTATTGAAATCGGGACACATTTACGACAACGCCATGCTGTCAGAGGAAGCTTTGCTTGAGTTTTTCTTTTCCTGGATGCGTCCCAGTTAAACCCGTCTTCCTTCCTGTCGCTCTCCTTCACCAGTTCGTACCCTCAGCAGCAGTTTGCGCAGCAGGGACCTCCGGGGCAGCAGCAGTTTGGGCAGCAGGGGAATCCCGGCCAGTACGGGGGCATGATGATAAACGGAGGCATGCCGGCCAGCGGAGGAGGAGGAGGTCACATGGGCCAGATGGGAGGGCAGATGGGTATGAACCCAATGGTGATGGGACGCATGCAGATGGGGCCTGATCAGGTAGGTGCAGGTCTGAGTCCGAGTGCTCAAATGACAAGTTCACATTTGTTATCTTAAAACAATACCGACATGACTGTTGCTCGCTGTAGTCGTTCCTCCTGTCCATAGCGAGAGAAATAGCAAATACAGCTCTCCTTAAATTTAAGAGAATGGGCACAAAGTGAGTTAAATGTTCACTGAAGAGAGGAAGACATCAGATATGTGTGGAGAGATGAGGAAATTAATACATTAAAACAAACAAATAAATGCCTTATTTCCCTCATATTCTCCACATGGTTTTACACCATTTGAGGTTGGGCTGGCTTGGCAGTAATTACGTCATCCTATTTGTCCTCTTCTTCTGCAGTGGTATAATGGCAGCATTCGCAGCTCCGGCTGTTTGTTTCAATGAAACAATTACTGATATTTGCATAACGGCAGTGGATTGTGCATTAACCTCTTCCTCTCCTCTTTTCTTCTCTGTTCCTCTCCTCAATCTAGAAATACTGCTAAACATCGCGACGGAAGCACTCGTCTCACTGTGATCTCCATTCAGAGAGAGGACCCGGCTGCAGCACTGGAGTGTGTGTGTGTGTGTGTGTGTGTGTGTGTGTGGAGGACCAGGCGGTATGTGTGTGTGTGTGTGTGTGTTGTCTATGTGCAGTGCTGCACTCCCAACAGATGGGGGAGTCAACTTCCTTTGGACTCGCTGCCAGCGATGGCAGTCTGGCGACCCGGAGGAAAACAGACAGACTGTCGCAACACAAATATGAAAACATTTACACACACATATAGTCAGACAGTGAGATTAGACAGCTCTGTGATTCCTCTCGTAGACTGTAGTTTAATATTCCTCTCTTTATGAGCGATGTGTGTGTGTGTGTGTGTGTGTGTGTGTGTGTGTGTGTGTGTGTGTGTGTGTGTGTGTGTGTGTGTGTGTGTGTGTGTGTGTGTGTGTGTGTGTGTGTGCGCCTCAATCACACGCGGCTCGCTGGACCAAACCGTGAAGGTGGACAGACACAGATTTGAACATGGACGGACGTGTGAAGACATCCTCTCCTCTGTCGAATGTACCATGAAGCTGTGTTCAGATTTTTTTTTAAATGTGAGATTCCTCTTTTTGTTTCTGAACTTCGTGGGATTTTTATTTGACAATTATTGTTGTTGTTTTAACCCGTCGTCTCTCTGCTGCTCCTGGAGGACCTGTGCGTATGTAACGTAAACGCAGTTTCTAGATGCCGAGCCATCAGATGAATGTCATTAAGCAGTAGCACATTGTTTCCTCCTCCAGGACGCCGCCGGGCTAAAGTACGATGGAATGACTTGTTGGCTGATTGCACTTTAAGGAAAGGCCAACATCAAAAGGATTGTGGCAATATAGAGGCCTTTACCCAAGAATTAATCCATAGCAGCAGTTTATTTTATTTGTGTGTGTGTGCGTGTGTGTGTGTGTTCTCCAACTTTTCCTCGCTGGGTAATGGGGGCTGTTAATTGGAAATGGGGTGATGATCTTTGTTCTAAAGTGGGAACCAGTAGAAAAGGCAGTAAGCACAGATTTTATCCAGCGCTCTCGTCTCCAGCGGTTACTGATTTATAACAACAAGAGAAAACCAACCGTTTTTAAAGTGATTTTAAAAACACTCTTCTATTAATGTTCCAAACTCCACTTATATTTATACAGATTCATCAACGTGATCATTCTATCATTCCAGAGGTAATTTTTCCCAAAAAAATCCCGATTGTTGTAGATATTTTTGGTTACCTCACACCAATTCACAGTGTTACTACAAGTGCAGAAATCGAATTGATTGCCAATTATGAAATTATGTCTATATTAGCTCCCACTGTAAGAGAAAGTGGATGTTAGATTTCTAGCAATAATCATTCCTCCTGGTTTTCCGCTGAGGACGAAGCTGAAGTATCATTCACTCAAAGCGACGGCACTGCAGTATTAGACGTTATGTCTTTTCTTCTTTTTCTCCTTTTCTTTGTGAATATGAATTGTAAATACGCTTCAAATGTACTATATATAAATATATATATGCTTTTGTAGGTCACATACTGTTTTTGCACAGATTGTACGGCTTGATATTTAAAAGTGTAATTTTCTTAATCCGTCATAGGTCAGCTTTTATTTTCAATACTTTAACCATCGGTTGAAAAAGGAAGGGCCTCCTTTTTGTAAGCAGTGCGTGTAGATTTTCTTTCATAGTGTAGCTTTCTCCTCCTAGAAAAGCACCCTTTATTTTTTCCGAGAACATAATCTTAGCTAAAGAGGTGCTAGTGTGTAATTTTTCATCTTCGTCTTCTAAATAAATTATTTTTTCTTTTGACAAAAAACAAAAAAAAAAGAGAACCCTTTAACGTGATATGCCTCGACGAGCAGAGTTGACACGTGATTGTGTTCGGCTTCCAGGGGCCCGGATGTCTTACCAGTATGCGGGGTTGATGTTTTCTGAAGCGGACCTCGTGCTTCCATGTGCGACTTATACGTTTCACTCCTGTGCTTTTTGATTATTTTTTTTTGCCGATATGATCGTTTGGACCTCGGATGCGAGACTTTTTGAAAAATCGACCCCACGGTATAACTGTCCATAACCATAAGTCCTTTTGGTTCGTTCACAGACGGTTCATCCTGACGGGAAACAACACCCTAATTACCATGTCATATTTTATTTGTATTTTTACATTCAAGTTTGCCTTTATTTTCATTGTATTTCCTGTGACGCTTTTGTTGAGAAATGCTCAATCCAAAGATTTTTGTTTGTCATTCTGCAGTGCTTAGAAACATGTTCCTGACGTAGATCGTGCAAGTACTCATGTGTGCTTTTACTGTTGCACATTACCTATAATATACATTGAACTAAATATGTTTGATTGCATATATTATATCCCTATCCGTCTGACATAGAGTAGAGACGAGTCTGGTTCTGCTGAGGTGGTTTTGAGTTTTTGTTTGTGATTGTTTCTTCCTTTCTGTAGAACTTATGGCCAGTTGAATTGTGGTGCTGCAAACGGTTATTTCACAACAGAATGTTGAGATTTTCTAAGCTACAAAAGAGGTTTCACGATTGATGTCATTATGGCTCAGAAGAATAGCCTGGAGTCGTTGTTTTTGTTTTGTTTTTTACCCCCCGGTCTCAATGAAGAATATGAAATGTAAAAAAAAAAAAAGTCTGTGTTTTTGCTTTAAAGGAATGAAACTCCTCTCAGTGCATCTTTTGGAGCTAAAGAAAAGAGAAAGCACATCTGGGAAACATACAGTCATTATTACAGGATGTAAAATACTATTGCATTTTTTTCTTACCTTGTTTCTTGATGTTAATATCGATGTAAATACAAATTTATATTTAAACATTACAACGTCTCTGTTGTCTTTTCTGAACGTGTAAACATTTTGGACACAGCAACTGGAAGTGGTTTTTTTCTGCAGCAACCGGGACTTTCAAGTTCCAATAGAGGCTCCCCCTCATCACTTATGATGACTGGAGTCTGCGGGAAGTGGGAGGTGAGTGTGTGTGGATGGGAGGCATAGACTTGTGGAGGGGATTCAGAGTGTGAAGGACATCTGTGTGCCACTCAGTCTGGCTTTCGTCTGTGACATTGACTGTGTGTTGCTGTCTTCATCCTCACTTTTATCTGTCGTTTTTGTTTCCTGCAACCGGTCACCTCCCCTTTTGTGAGCGTTTGTCATCCATCATCCCACTTTCTCCCTCCCGTCTCTCAATGATTTTGCACCCCATAGATAGATCTCACACCTCCAGGCTGTCCCAACCCCGCAGCTGTTACTGTACCCAAAGCCTGCAGAAGCCCAGTCAGAGTTTAGAATAACTTAACTCCTATTCAGACTTGAGTGTCATTTTTAATAAAAGTGCTGCCAGGTTACTGCAGGCCGACTCACTCGACCCGGTCGCAGGAGAAATGGTTTGACATTCAGTCACGAAGACGAGAGGCAATTTTGGTTTCAGCTGTTTTAATGCGGTGATGATTTAATCCATTTTAGGTGTAAAATATTGCAGCCGGTTACATTTTCAGTTATATCTGTTTGATCTTCTTTCTTTTTAGCCTCGTCTACGACGGCAACTACTGGATGGATTGCCATGAAATGTATGACATTCATGTTTCCCACACAACTTTAGTAATCCTGACTTTTCATCTCACGCCACCAGCAGGTTCACACTTCTGTTCTTTTTTGTGTGAAACTTGATATTTGATATATATCATGATATTTGCTACAGACATTTGTCTTCTCCTCAGGATGACCTGAAATTGATGATCTCTGCTCTTCTCATGTACTTTTTCTTCATCACCAGACACCTGGAAAAACTAATGACATTCCAATTAGCCTCAAATGTACTTTATGTTTAGCACTAATTAGCAAATGTTAGCATGACTGCTATGTTAGCATTCATCTGTAGACTCTGTGGCTTATAGTTGTAGTAATAGTTGAAGTGTTAACCTCCTACAGTTACACCAATGTGGCCAAATGGGATATTTAATAGTTTTAACTATATGCATATTCTTGGGGGTTTATCGTCTTTGGTTTTCCTGTGAAGGTATTAGTTGAGGACATTGCCCCTGCACATGGGGGTTTCAATCATTATTGTGACTCTAGCATTGCTTGTAAAAACATGCGACGACTATTAGTGAGTAGAACACAGATACAAGTTACCTAAATTGAAGACGAGGTCATTTTAGGTCAGGAAAGTGTAACCAATGTGAAATGAATGTACGCCTGCATTCTCTCTAATGGCCATCAGGGGGCGACTCCTCTGCTTGTAAAAAAGAAGTCTGATTGTATAGAAGTCTATGAGAAAATGATACTACTTCTCTCTTGATTTATTCCCTCATAAACATTGTGAACATTAGTCTTTGGTCTCAATCTCTAGTTTCAAGTCTTCTTTAATACAGCATGATGTTCATTTATTAAATTATGGTTCATTTAGAGTCAAATAGATGATTGAACTTTAACTCTTTGTCAGCGTGTTTTCAGTTCATGAAAGTGAATTGTATCATTTTGGTCTCTTTTAAAATGTCTTAAATGTTCAGTTCTACTCAGTCGGCTCCATACTCTGATGTAACTTCTGGTTTCAAAAACCAAGATGGCGACGGTCAAAATGACGAACTCCAGGCTTCCAAACGTCAATCCACAAACCAATGGGTGACTTTACGATGACTACTATGTTCTTACATACTGTAGTGGTTATATATGTTCTATGGTGATGATGTCAAAACCATTTTTTTGTTTTATTGCTTGCGGTCTCCTCTACTGACTATAACATTTGACACATTGTAACTCAAAGTCTTCTGAAGTTGAGACTCACTGTCTGTTTGTTGTCTCAATGGGACTAAACGATTGAAAAGTTATAGATTGGGCAAACCCTTTTTTAATGAATAATCCTCAGAAACATTTGTTTTATATCATGGAGAGTCTCCCCTATGCTCTCTGCAGGATCAGCGCCTGTCATGAATTTTTGTTTAATTCTTCCCAATTCTTTATATTGGCACATCTTATAATTTGTATTAAGCTTTTCCAATCTTTGGTTTCCCAGCCTCCTCCCCATTTTATATAGCCAATGGTAATCTTTTATGAGTCATATTTTGGCAACCTTTAAATGACATTTGGTGCCTGCTCGTCAGTACACTATATCCAACTGTTCCTCCATTTTATTGGCAAAAGTGTTTCAGACGCTGTGTGGGGGGTTTCCTGTGTGTGCGTGCGCAGCAGGGTGGAGCAGGAGGCGGGTTGCGCCGATGGAAAAGACGCACGGCTCATCCATTGGACCGGACGCGGAGTGGGCGCATACAAGACGCGTCTGCCGAGGCTTAAAGATTCGGCTTTTTTTTTCTTTTTTCTTCTTCAATCCGAGACGGGAGACATGAGGTTCCGAGACACCTGTCAGCAGGACTACACATCCAGAAGCAACCAGAGGCTGCGTGTTTTAACCATGGACTCGCTGCTGTCCTTATTATAGCCTCCCGGTGACCGAGGAGCGTAAAGTTATTCTGCTTTTCTTTGTGTTATCCTTCGGTTTTTAATTCATTGTATTATTTATTCATTCATCTCAAGCCGCATGAGTTCTCCGCTGTTTCTCGGGCAGCTGGTCGGGGTTCCGTTAGAAATAATGCACCCCACCATGGAGAAAGACACGACTCACACCAAGATCTTCGTCGGCGGGTTGCCGTATCACACCAACGACGCCTCACTTCGGAAATATTTCGAGACTTTCGGGGACATCGACGAGGCGGTGGTTATCACAGACAAGCAGACGGGCAAGTCCAGAGGATATGGCTTTGTGAGTTCATTTAAGTTGCCTTGTTCTGGTAGAATAAACGAGCAGTGGAACACAAGTGGAGGGAGATGTGGGGTTTAATTAAGGTTTTTATCAGCCGCTCTGAGTTTAATTGGATGGTCAGGGAGCTGAAAACGCACGCGATCATGTCTATAGCTGCCAGTAATGAGTTAGAAGCGACTTTATCTTTATGGTTAATTGTATTTTTTTCTTCTTCTAGTATTGCCTTGGAGGCTGCATATACTGCCACTCTGTGTGTCTGGTGGTGGCAGTCATATGCTTGAAGCTTGAGCAGATTGTTTCATCATAAGTGTGTCATCAATTATCTCTGTGGTCCCAAAGTGATCGAAGAACTAGCGTGACGCAATATAAATATACTGTGTGTGTGTGTGTGTGTGTGTGTGTGTGTGTGTGTGTGTGTGTGTGTATTTAGTGTAAGAGGACACACAGGCACAGACACAAGTGAGTTGGTAATGAAATGAGCTGCTACAGATGTGGACAGATGTCTCTGTTTCCCACTGTGTGTGTGCGTGTGTGTGTGAGAGTGAGAGAGAGAGAGAGACACACACACACAGAGGGTGTCAGTGGCCACAGAGGTGGGACATGTCAGTTGGCTCTGCAAGATAAGGATGAAGTAGTTTCATTTTAACTTCCCATCATGCAGCTCCCCCCTTAGCAGGATGTGTTTGGCTGTTTGTGTGAGAGACTGTGAGTTTGTGTGTGTGGAAAAGAAAAGATAAGAAGAGATCATTGATGTGTGATTGGGCGGACATGTATAGCAGTTCAAATGATCTTGAGCAAATGGGCCGGGTGACCAGTATTGACAAGAGACAGTTTTGCAACAGCGCCGTCATTTCATCCCTGACTTCCTCTTTTAGTAGTCTGACTTCCCTGCAACCGCTTCTTGAACCCCGACCATCTCCAACCATCCGCTGCCTCTGTTTGCACAAGACTCTCAGTCTGATGCTGCGAAACGAAAGCAAGCGGTTTTGCTTTCAGTGTCCCATTTGTTGGTGGTGGAGCTCTAGTTTGCCTCACATGTGTGTGTGTGTGTGTGTGTGTGTGTGTGTGTGTGTGTGTGTGTGTGTGTGTGTGAACCTTTACCACCCCTTCCCACTGCTTTCTGCCCACTCCTCAACAAACTCTCTCAAGGTAGATTCCAGTATATCTCCTCCTTGACAGCACAGTGTGAGAAAAATAACACAAATCCTTCCTCCTACATTTAAGCTCACACTGGAAGCATTCAAACAAAAATGACGAGCTGGAGTCGATGTCTCCTCACGCATTTGGCAAAAAAGATTGAATCATTGGAGTATAGAGACGAGGACAGCGACTTCCTCGGGGCCCCCATCCCCCCTCCCCCTCGGGGTCTGATGCTTCATCATGTTGGAATCAATCCCTTCAACGCTGGATAGAGAAGCTTTCCCATGCAGTTATGTAGCTTAAAGAGTGACTTAAGAGTATTAATCAGTGATGCCGTCCACAGGTGACCATGGTGGACCGGGGAGCGGCCGAGCGGGCGTGCAAAGACGCCAACCCCATCATCGACGGCAGGAAGGCCAACGTGAACCTGGCCTACCTCGGAGCGAAGCCTCGCAGCTCGCAATCCAGTGAGTGTATGAGATCACTGCTGAACACACGAGATGTACGGGGTCATAGCAGTTGTAGTTTTGTTACTATGTTTTCATCATATATCTACAGATCATGTGACGGATGAAGCTGGGGATTTTCTAAACATACCCCATAAAAAGATGAACAGCTATTCCTCCCCGACTTCTGTCTCACTCAATTCAAAGCCCTGTTGGTTCCTACTGAAATAATCTTTTAAAAACAGATCGCAGATCTGTAGTATGAATCAATAAAATGATGAATGGATGTTCTAACGTACCGGCAGCCGAGCTTACTCCAGACCTGTACACCAGTGTTTTTCAACCTTTTTTGAGCCGCGGCACATTTTCTACAGTAAATAAATCCCGCGGCACACCAACAACCAAAAAAGTTACAAAATGTCACATTGTAGCATATTACAGCATATATGATCGGTAATTATTGCGCTGCCTACTGGCATGGAAGAGTATTCAATTACTAGGCCGCCACTATATTGCAGGCTCAGACGCTCAACAATGGCAAATAATTTGCGGCAAATAAATAATATTTTTTGGACCGGTTTAAGTGAAATTGGACATTTTCCCACGGCACACCTGACACACTGGTGGTTGAAACACAGTGGTTGAAAATCACTGCTGTAGACCATCGCAATAAGCGTGATGATTTCTGTATTTCTCCATCAAAGATACCGAACGTTGCCCAAACTGCCACGTCTTTGGGCGGCTTTGTTAGATTTATGCATGAATGTTTGTCCTCAAACACCTCAAAGACTCGAATATCGCAGGAAAACACAAGGCGAGCGATCAAAGTAGTCCTGATGATAGTCTCGCTTTGATGGAACATGAATGGTCACTGTTGATGGATCTCGAGCAATCGTCAAGTCTCTTGCATGTTGCTTTTCATGCTGCACTAAAATGAATGGAAACCCACAGCTGTGTGGAAGATAGTAAATCAATCTAAAGACCAGTGACTACATGTACACATTTGAGGTTCATGGCATAAAACCACTGGTATGCCGGGTGTCTGTGCTCATCCCCACGATGCTTGATTTAAGCACAGCTTTCATGCCGCTGGGCCTTTTTCCGTGCCAACCACCAGCGCACACGCTCCGTGCTTCCCCTCCGACGTCTCGCTGCACACCAGACCTTGACAGCAGCTCTCCCTCGCCGCTTCATTTAAAGCTCGCTGGCTGCAATACTGCCGAGTGTATAGGTGTGATTGACAAACACGGGCGCCAACGACAACTGACTGTGTGTCCTTATTCGGGGGGGGGGGGCGACGCAGCTGATGGGAGATGGCAGCGCTTGGTATTTTGGTTATTGTGTGCGAGGGAGAATGAGAGAGAATAAGGAGAGCAGGAGGGGACGGGACTGTTGGGATAATGAAATAATGGCGCGTCTGTCTCCTCTTTGTGCTGGTGAAGAAAGGAAACATGCATTTAGATATAGGTCTGAACAAAAGAGGAGTGGTGATGGAGTCATGGCTGTACAGTAAAAAGAGGAGTAGCAGAGGAATGAATAGCCTGAGGAATGTTGACATGAAGTCAGAGGAAGGGCAGAGAGAAGGAGGAGGAGGAGGAGGAGAGATTTCTCCTTTCTTACTCAGCCTCAGCTGATTCCTGGTGAACTCTAGAGGTCACAGATGTTTGTATTCAACTGAGTGTATTATTATTTGTGTGCCTTGTTGTATGTGTATATGCTGAAGGAAGAGCAGTTACCGTCTTGCACATGCGAACATCTGAGACAAACGAGGAGAGGCAGAGAGGCAGAGAATCGTCTCTGTCCTCGTCTGTGCTCGCCTCGCTCGTTTGCCTTGTGCAGCCGGTAGCTAAAATATCCCTTTTCATCGCTGCTTCTTTGTCTGCAGGTCTCTCTGTTGGAGTTCAGCAAGTCCATCCTACGTGGGCTCAGAGGCAATATGGGTAAGACGGAGAAGAATCAATACCTCTATTTCCACCTCTCTTTCTCTCTCTCTCCCACCTTCCTCCTCCTCCTCAACACAATACATCTCACTCCTCCGTCCTTGACATTTGTGAGCACTCGCTCCTGTTCTCCTGTCGGGTTGTGGTAGTTAAGAAAGAAAAGGGATGGGGGGAAAAAAGCCGTCACAGACGCCACAAAGGATGCTTGTTTAAACTCTGCTTCAGAGACGTTTTCAGCCCGTATCTGTCTGTGCATCATATTTGGATTTGTCTTTGGCTGTTGTGTCTCTCTCTCTCTCTCTTTCTGGGCCATTAAACACATGAGAAGCTCAATTCTGAATTTCTTTCACGCATGACTTGGACTTTACTGAGGATACAAGCCATTTAGCGAAACTTCCCTGCTTCCCTTCTCTATTATCCCCCCCCGCATGTTCGTGCATCACATCATATCTATTTAATATCTCTGGCGTATTGGACCATGGGTCTCAACCTAGAGCTCAGCAATCCCACAAGGGATCTAGGGGTTGAATTCATGGACCTGCATTAAGGGGTTAAAGATGCAGGCCTAATAAATGTAACTACACATCAGGGCTGCAGCGGCCGCTGAGATACAAGGAGACCACGAACACTGTGATTGGTCACTTTTGGCTTCACCTATTGTGGAGAAAACGTTACGACTCGGTTGTCCTCACCTTTTCAGTAACACACATAAAGCAGAGCAGGCTGTTCTCACACAGCGCTCGTAGCTATACCTGCAAAATGTATGCACTGTAATTCGTATGTAATCATGAAGTAGGAAGTATAAATACCTCAAAAACACAAGATGGGTCAAACAAAACCAGTCTTTGACTGAGAAGTCAACATTGTTTTATTTGTATTTGTAAAATAACGCCACTAACATAGTTATTTGAACCTAAACCATCATCTTTTCCTAAACCTACCAATAAGCATATAGCAATATGGCAATGTTTAAAATCAATTGATTTGTATGTGTTTTGCAGCAATATAACTAGAGATGCAACAGTTAGTCGATTTTTTTGAACTTTGAAGACGGATTAATTACCTTGGGCATTTTTTCAGCAAAAACTCCTAACATTTGCTGGTGAAAAGATTTTCAAATACGAGGCTTAGATGCTTCCTTCATCATTATTTTTTAGACTGTTGGTCAGAAGAATCAAGCTATTAAAAAACCTCTCTTTCGGCTGTTGGGAAAAGGCAACCCGTAATAGACAAAAGAATTAATTGGGAAAATAATTCGCAGATGAATTAATAATGAAAATAATCGCCAGTTGCAGCCCTAAATGTAATGAGGTACCTTGACTTGTCAGGTATTTATTCATTCCTTTAATTCAGTTTCTGATTAGATTTTCCAGAAAAATCACAATCTATATAAAAGTATACAATTCCATCCATTACAATGAGCCGAACAGATGCATCATGGGAGCTGCTGGTGTTTTTTTTGTGAGTCTCAGTGTGAACTCCAAAGGAAACCTTGGTGACTCAGTTGCTGAGTGAAACATGGAGGATGATTCATTCGCAGGTCGAACCCGTCTCAGCCTCGACTCACATGTGTTGGTGATATTAGACGAGGATATTGTCAACCGGCGTCACAGCTGTCAGTTGTGTTGTTGACTTTCACAGTGAATGATCTGCTCTTTGGGGGGAAAAGAGTGCAAAACATGTTTTACAGACGGGATCTCAAAGGTGCTTTTTAAGGAATATGCATGATGTAGTGTTTTGGAAAAGACTTTCTCCAGGAGGACAAGTTCTGCTCCTGCAGCTTCAGAGGAGTCCATTAAAAACCTCAACTGTTCTGAGTGCTATTAATATTGCAGTCCTCAATTTCTGAATGAGTGATGAGGGAATTGAGGCTGACCCAGATGAGTCTATGAATGAGTGATGAAGGGTTGATTGATAGCCTGCTGCAATGAAACCAGACATTCAAAGCGAAGGGACTTTTTAATCCGTGCTTCCAGGAAGAGTCGCACAGTTTGACTGGAACAAAAGAGGCAGAAGTGTCACCGGCTTAACCAACACACCTGTAAGGCAAACGCACACAGGAGGTGTGTTGTCTATCAGAGTGGAAACACTCAAGCATTCAGATGTGTGTTTATCTGTCTTTCTTTCAGTGTGTCGTTGTAAACTGAATGTCTTGGGGACTGTTGGTCGGACAATACAAGACTTTTCATTTTAACCCCCATATGAATCAATGAATCCAGGAAATAACCAGCAGATTTGACGGATAAAGAAGATAATTCAGTCTGTCATATTCAAAACACAGTAACGGGATTCATTCACGCTGCTGGCGAGGAGATATGAGAGAATTTATTTAAAACTTCACAACCCAGTAATAAGCTGTTATAAAGAATAAATAAAACATTTTGAGAGACGAGTTCAGACCTGATTGCTTATTTATGAAGTGAAGATAAATTGCTTACAGTTTAAATGTGAGAAAATTATTGATTTCCTTCCGAGTCCTCTGTTTGTGAAGCTTTTATTTTATAGTGGGACCATTTTAAATTAGTCTCTGTGTTGAGTTTGAACCACCACACATTTAAATATGAACCTAATTATTTTTTCCCCATCAAATAACTTTGATTTGATCATTCAGTCTAATAAATATGAAACCACATAGCAAGAAGGAAAAGTCTGCGGCGACATCTTTAGCAGCAGATATTCAATATAAAAAAATAAAGAAAAAGAGCAAATCCTCTTAACAAACCGCAAAACATATTCATAACTCACACAGAAAACAGACGGCTGACTGGAGTTCCCCTTTAATCAACTAGTCATTTAATTATTAGCGTTCCTTTTCAACACCACGTACTCTGAAGGGGAAATCTGTTGTAACAGTTTGTTTTATGATGAAAACCAGTTGTAGAAGAAGAAGCGATACCAGTTTATAACCAGCGTGACCTCAAGGGATCTCGGTACGCACAGCTGCAGGAGGTGTTGTGTGTTTGGAGCGAATCACAGATTCACTTTTTCTCAACAGGAAATTCTCTCCCTGTTAAATTACTGTCGCTGTTGTTATTCGTCTCTCTCCATCGTCTACGTGTCAATAAAACGGCCTGTTCATTAATTACGGTCTCCTCTTTCATCTAAGGGAGATCTGAGTGAGCTAATTTGTTTAAATTCATTGGTTCTAGAGCTTCTAGATTACAAAGTAGACCGAAAAAAAACATGTTGAGATGAGGGAGAAATGAGCCTGTCAAACCTGGATGTGTTTACATGCAGAGGACGGCTCACATCTCTCTGCTCCGAGGCTCCATGAGTCTTTGACATGATCAGTATGACTGCAGTCAGAGTCCAACATTCCTTGGCGACGTGAAGGACTTTTATTTTAGGGACAAGCTATATGCTTATATTTAAAAAGGGAGATTTCATGAGCCGATCTCATGCCGGTGCTTTCTTTTCCCTCTATACTACACATGTGCATGTAAAGTGACAAGTGACAAGAGAGCTATTACGTAGTCACATCTTGTATTTTAAGTTTGTGTTCTCTATAATATTGTGATATTTTAACATGTATTTAGGTGGAGGCTTCAAATAAACCCAGCTGGGTTTTCTACCACTTCCTGTGATACTATTTATCTCAGTTATGTTTCTGTATTTTTTTAATTGTGCTAATAACCCAAACAAAAAGGCAATAACATTTCAAGGACAACCTTTGAAAAAAAGAGAGAAGGAAACAACAGAAACAATTAAAAATAAACTGTACTCTGTGTGGATTTGTCACATCTGGCTGATAGTCGCTTAATAAGGTCGTATCGGTCCTGGGAGATGAGAGCGGTGCTTCCCGAGAATCTACCACCGATTTCACTAGATGTGGTTCAAATGAGTTTCTGACACCAATTTCCTCAACAATTATAGCAATGAGTTGGGTGTGGGGTTTTTTTGGGGGGGGGGGGAAGCACATGATAGTCAATTGTTCCTGTTCCTTTTAGCACTCATTCTCACTGGTTTTATCCCACTCTGTCAAATGGGAACACAACACTCATAACCACACCTCTGATGGTAAATGAGCTGGTCACACACACGCACGCACGCACACACACAAACATGCACACACTGTATCCAGCTGTTTTTCTAACTAAGCTAACCGGCTGCTGGCTGTCGCTTCGTGTCTAACAGACAGATGTGATGGTCAACCTTCTCATCCAATAAAATAATAACATTGACCAAAATGTCAAACCAGTCCCTTCTTGAATATAAAAACCAGTCTAAATATGTCTGCATGTCTTTTATTGCCCTCTGCTGCGAGGCTCCCGGGGGCCTTCAGGGTCTGACTCCCACGCAGTAAACAGCAAATAACAAAAACAAACTCAAACAAAGCACAGCTCTGTCTGCTGCTTCTGCATATTTGCTTAAAGTTTCAAGAGGACAGAGGACAGGGTGGTGCCAACTGTGGCTTTGAGGTACAGCTGAGTCGTGGGGGGAGGGGATCTGTTGCCCATGGGTGCCTGCTGTCTGCCTTTAGCACCCAACCGCTTGGCAGAAGTGAAATTCTGTTTGTTTTTTTCTTAAAAAAAAAGAAAAAATGAATGTTTTTTTTATGAGAAAAAGAAAGTAGATGGATGTGCGGTGGGGCTGTTACATGTGGAGGGGCGGCAGCGCTTCCTGTCGAGGCCGAGGGGGAGGAAGGTGGGGTGACACACACACACACACACACACACACAGCACACTTGTGGCCGGGTGGAGTTGAGGCTGGGTGCAGTGAAGCTTCAGGGCCGGTGGTAGACGAGCTTGTTTCTGTGTGTGGATTTACGGTCCAAATGTTCCTCAGTGAAACATCCGTGAATCATAAAACAGCCCCGACGCGTCGACTCCTTTTTCATACGTTCACATCCACCACCTCCACCGTTTTTCTCTCTACATCTTTTTTTTCTCCCCTTTGGCTGCCTTCCCTCCCCCTCTAAATTATCTCTCCTCCTCCGCCTCCGCCTGAAGTTATCGCTCTCATCTGTGTGTCAGGGGGGGCTTCAGGTAGACGGGGAATCCTCAAGTGTACATGTCTCTGATCCTGGGACCCAATTAAGGTAATGTTATGTTCATAGCACAGAAAGCGCCCATTTTGTTCCATCTGTTAGAAGATGACACACATTTTCATCTGCATTTGTAGTACACTTTGTGGTGTGCATTTAAACTCAAATTTCAGCGCCTGCTGATAACCGATAACGGCCGTTAAAAATATACAAATTCAGATTGAGGCATTTCAGAGTAACTCAACACTTTGTGTGCCTGCAGGTGACATGAGTCAGCGTTTAGCATTAAACAGCTGAACGCATCATAATGTAGTTGTAAGCAGATATGAGGGTGTTTACTTATTTATTTGTCAACAAATATAATCGCTGTATGAACAGTTTATGATTGATAACACAGTTCAATATTGCAGCGTTCAAATCTATTGATTGACACACAAACAAATCCTCACCGGGGAAAAAATATGATTACACACAATCAAATAATGTGCATGCCGGTTTGAATAATTAATTATGTGTTATCAATATATATTTATAAAGAATAAATACTTTGTGTTTCACACGAGACGAATACAACAGCATTACATTATATTATAAAATTGGCAATCGTTTATACTGAAGATGTTTTATTAGGAGTAATAATTGTAGTTCCAAACCATTTAATAATTGATTATATATGTATATTCTTAATAAAGGGAATAAAGAACATTTCCTGTGAAGTAGCTGCAGACACGTGATGTTTAATAAACTGAACTCTTTTATTTGGTCAATTTCTTATTGCTGGATTAAGAACTGGATGTTTTAAATGTCGAATGTGCAACAAGTGAACGTGTTAATATTTAGATTATGTTACACTGCAAACATAAATCTCTGTTTGGAGGCTTTTTAATCTAACATCTCATGTACACTGACATCATCAGGACTTACACTGCCATGATAATATTCCGTAATCACTTTGGGATGTGTGAAGTAGAGGAAATATGCAATGCGTGTATTAATATGTTCATTCAAATGTCTTTCTTGCTTGCTGGCATGAGAGCAGAGTGTCCAGCGCTGATGTTGGCCTTTCTATCCCTCACCCTCCCTCAAGCCGTGTGTGTTTGTGTGTGTGTGTCAAGAGAGGACGGAGGGTCATGTGTGTTTTTCTCTTTGACTGACTCACCCTCACATCCCTGATCTGAACTATTAAAAGCATGGCTGTCCTACGGCATGAAGGATATGATGGCTGATCCTTCACCTCTAAGCATCTCTCCCTCCTCCGCTCACTCATCGCCCAAGGAGTCCCCGACCTCGACCCTCTTATTTTGTATTTTTTTTTCATTCAGTGCATCCGATCTCTTTTATCTCCGCCGTCTAGTTTTTTGGCGAAGGACATTGAGGAGGAGTGCAGAGGAGGCTGGCTGTGAGGGAGTGAACCGAGGGAGGGAGGGAGGCGGAGTCGGTGGAGGTTATTCTGCTCTTGTGGGTCTGTTAGTGAGCGTACACCCATGCAGCTGCGCCAATTAGCCCTGCTATGTCTGCACACACACACACACACACACACACACACACACACACACACACACACACACACACACACACACACACACACATCCTCTTCTAAGCTCAACTGGCTACTCAGATTTGCATGTTCACTTTCTTTCTGCATGTGTGCTTTGGCATGCAAACACATCAATTACATTGTGTCTACACCCCCTGTGTGTGCGTGTGTGTGTGCATATATATATATATGTGTATATGAATGTGTGTTTGACAGCCAGCGATGACGCCAGGCACGGGGAGCAGAGCGGCGAGGCGCAGCTCCCTCTCATACGATGCCGCTGTCACATTGAATCCGTCAGGCCGGTGCACAGGCAGGCGGCGGCACACAGCCGAGCGAATGACACTGCACTTCTGCTCTGGGAGAAACTCAGCGGGGAGAGATGAGATACAGTGGTGTTGAGGAGCGGGCTGACTTTAGCTTCAGCTGTGGTTTGACTTCATGTGTTGTTGTTGTTGTATGTCATTCGACTACATGTTAGTCATGGGGTTGCTTTTTTTTGGCCAGGCCTCCCTTAGAGACCCTAGAAACCTATTTTCACGATGACTTAATGGATACACTTTTTAAGTTAAAGCAATTTTGGTTTCTTCAGACAAGGGATGTCTGATTATTTGTTTGGGGGTGTGTGTGTGTGTGTGTGTGTGTGTGCTGGTCGGTTCAAAGTAGTCAGTTGAAAAAAAAAGAGGTGATATTTCTGTGCATAATTGGAAACTAAATGTGATGACAGTTGTGGGGATGTTTGCTCAAGCTGACAGGCCCATGTGCAGCCAGTGTTTTCCGTCTGTGGGCCTTTCTAAAAATCCAGATTGCACATTTCACACTCGGCTCAAGCACAGCCCACTAAGGGGGTAAAATACCACACGCACCCCTGTTGACGAAGATTGGAAGCTCTTACTGTTCTGCCAATAAAAACATCCTTATTGACATGCATTACTTTTAGAAAGTAAAAGAACCCAGCAGAGCGTTGAGCATGTATTGTTGATCGTACCGCAGCATCACCTCCAAAGCTCCTCAGATTCACACCTCGTCTTGTTGTTGTGAGACTTTTTTGTAAAATGGAAAATTAACAATTCACAGTTTTTAGGACGATTATGTGTTAGACTATTTTTTTCAAAGGCAACCTGTAATTTTGGAGGTGTCCGCTGGTTGCCTGGCAACTGCACAGAACCAATAAATAGTCTGGCATACAACCCGCAGTAAAAAGGCAAATTGTTGTTTTTTCTGTTAAAGTGTTAGTTGGTGAGCTTTAGTTGTGCTGGTTGGTAGATGTTTATTCAGGCTTGTTGCTTTCCTTTATTTCCCCAGGTTATATTGTTTGAGTCCTGATAACTTTATATTACATTCAGAGTCCAGATTTCAAGGCTTTCCAAAAAATACCAACTGTGACGGGCAGAATTATAGAGAAATGTGTTTAACTTGATGCAGAACACCTACAATATACCCCTAATTTATAGAAATAGGTCAACATTTTGGGAAATAAGCTCATTCTCTTTCTTCCTGAGATTAATTCAACTCTTGAGTCTGTTAAATAAATATAATATCCAACCAGCAGCCGGTTAGCATAGCATAAAGACTGGAAACAGGGCAATCTGTCCAAAGGGGCGGGGGGAGATTAAATAAACTAGATATAAGATGTTAATTGCTTCCTGTCCTGTTAGCTGTTGCTCCATTTTTAACATGAATGGAATTGAGCATATTTTCCAAAAACGAGCTGAAATAACTGAAAATCGTAAACACCTTTCACTGAAATTCTAGTCCAGATTCTAAAAGGTTTCCAACAACACCGACTTCGGCAGTCCTCCATTTCTTGAAAACATGGTGTCTTAAAATCATTAATATTACAATAAATGTAAGTATATTTTAATTTGGCTTCAATGAAGACAAGCAGATAAATAAACTGGTGTTTTTAGGTCAATATTCAAGTTAGTTGAGGATAAATTAGGGACTTAAAGGTTCCTAAGTCGGACACAGTCGGGTTCGATTAATCCAGAGAAGAGTTAAATAAGGTGAAATCACTTTAAAACTGAAGTAGGTCATACGGGTGAATATTGGCAGGCATGCCATCCATGTCCGTGTGTGTGTGCCTGTGTGTGTTGTGTATATAGCAGAGTGGGTCTGAAGAGACTCAGTCCCAGTATTTGTTGTGTCCACCTGATCCCTGCTCCGGCTCTGTTTGGGGGTAAGCAGCAGCATCTTCGCCCCGATCACCTGCTTGGTGACAAGGTCACCTTTTAGGTTAATGGGTTGCACTGTAGGCGCCGATCACGGGAGCGTAAGTGTTCTATACTGTCATGTACTATCGTTTTTACTTAAGCAGCTTAACCCACTTCTTCTGATATGATCGCTCTTGCTGTTGCCAGATGTAACTGAGGCAGTGCAGGTTAAGCGGGCGGCCTCAGGCAAGGACATGAGCCAATGCAAGAGGACAGTAGAGCACTTATTCCTCTCATTACTGCCGTGGCTCAGTATCAACAGTCTAATATACACTGTGTGCGCGTGTGCAGGTGTATGCATTCAATTCAGAGATCACACTTTTTTCATTCAGAAATGCAAATAATTGTGATTGTATTGTATGTTATTTAGCGTTTTCCTTTTTGAAGCGGTGATATTTTATTTGGAACAAAGCTTCTTCTCTTTTTGCACATTTCTCAGGCAGTGTGCTAATTACTTAAAACACAAGGGAGAAGGTCTATTTCAAGGCAACAGCGCTGATAATTGCTCTGGAGGAGGGAGGAGGAGGAGGAGGAGGAGGAGGAAGAGGAGGAAGAGGAGGAAGAGGAGGAGGAGTAGGAGGAGCCTTTAATGGGACTCAGATTTTTTTATGTTGGGATATGAAGAAAATTAAAAGAGCTTGTCATTGGATATTCAGACACAGATATATGGATGTGGTCAGACCTGGGTGTGTCATTTTATTTTATTCTCCTCAATCACACTTTTGGGGCTTAGCTTGCCATGTTTTTTTTGCACATATAATGTAACTATACGAACAGCATAAATTAGAAGAAAAAAAAGTCACAAATATATATTAAGAAAGATCATCAAGATTCAAGAGAGCTTGCAACACCAATCCATTTAGAGATATGAAGATAACAATTTAAAAGCAACAAAGTAGTCAATATAAATTATATATATTGACTACTAGATGCATAAAAGTAACATATTTATTTGTATGTAATTCTTTAAATGTAATTCTATTAAAAAAAGATTGAAATTATAGTCACATGTCTATTAGTTCATATCTGTTGTCACAGTGACATCTTAGGTTCTGGTTTGGCAAAAAAAAAAGGTGAAGAGTGTCATCTAATTTGGTTTTATGAGAGTGGAAGTTTAAATAAATCACTAAAAGATGATGAGAGAGAAAGTGGCAAGAATATGTATTTATATATAAACACACAAAGAATGCTGCCTCCCAGGTTTGTCCTCTTTTACTCTCACGTATGGATAGATTGTTCTGACCAAAAGTCAAAAAATATTCACATTTAAGAAGAAATAAACTGAAATGATGAATATATCATCAAACATGTAGCTGATTAACGTCCAACTCTAACCCAAATCATAGCTCAATATGTGAACATTCTAAAGTGAAGCAAAACAAAGTTAGAGAGGGTTTAGTACAAAGACAATTTAGGTGAGGTCTCCAAAATTTGCATTGGGGCACATTTGCGCACATCTGTGACATTTGACTTTTCTCATGTACCAAACCATATATTATATAACATTTTATATAACACTTTATATAACAATCGCTCAGTCTGCCCCCCCCCCGCCCCCCTATGGGGGGACTGGTTTTGAAGTGGTTAACTAATCAGTTATGGTCACCTTTCCTCCTGCAGGCTCGCCCAGCAGTACGTCTACCCGCAGGCCTTCCTCCAGCCCAGCCTGGTGCTGCAGTCCCAGCTCAGCCCCTCAGCAGCAGCAGCAGCAGCAGCGGCCCTGTCCTCCCCGTACCTGGACTACAGCGCCGCCTACGGCCACTACGCCCCCGCAGGACTGGAGCAGTACCCCTACACCCCGTCCCCGTCGCCCTCCGCCGGCTACCTCAGCTACAGCTTCTCCCCCGGCACACCGGCGTCCCCGACCCCTCCGGCGGCCATGCATCCTCCTCTGGCCGCGCTCACCGCCATGTCCGCCGCCCCGCAGGCCTTCCTCCACTACCCTCTGCACCAGCCCGACCGCATGCAGTGAGCGGCTCCGAGCGGAGCTGCAGCTGCCGAACTGATGATTCAAAGCAGCGTGACTGTTGACCTGTGACATCATCAGGACTGGTTCGCCAGGGAGAGAGTGTGATGTAATCAAAAGGGCTTTTAGAAAGCACTCTCATTCCTTTTTATATATATATATATATACAGTATATATATATCATTGTTGTTGTAATAGGTGATGAAAATGTTCTGTTGCTACAGTCATCAGCACTCGATCTGAATGTTTTTCATACGTGGCAGACGACTGGTAATCTTCTGGATGTTTCTGTCTCACCACTGAACCCGAGGCCGACTGCTGGAGAGACGACGAGAAAATATGTCATGTTTGACACGACGCTGCGGCCGCAGCTTCTCCAAAGGTACCGAACTGAACGCTGGATATTAGCCGAGCCGAGAGCCAGTTCCTCTTTCAGAAACAAAAGCCCAATTACCTCCTCTTCAAGGTTACCTTTCTGTCCATGGCCTTAGAGATCTCTCTCTCTCTTTTTCTCTTTCTCTCTCCTCTGTCTCTCTCTCTCTCTCTGTACCTGGTTCAGTTTGTGTTTGCCATCTTTATTAGTCTCTCATCTCAAATGAACAAAATGTTTATTGTGCTCCCTTTTGTTCCTTTTTATCCGCCGCCGGCAAGTCATTACACGGGGATAATCACAGTTTAACAGAATATGCAATTACGATGATGAAGGACGAGCATGAGCAAGGTAGACAACACTGGTATTTTGTATTGTGTATTGCTGCTGCTGCTCGAGCATTACTGAGACAAAGACTTTGTTAACACTCAAAACACAATAGTCATCACATTAAATACCTGCAGCGGCTTATTAGGCTATTTTTGACCTGTAACTTTTGGAGCAAGAGTGTCTGGATTGTTTTGTTTTTATGATACTTAAATTACAAAGTTGTCAATACATATCAAGTAAATGTGTTTGGATGTAGGTGATGTTTTACTGAATATGCGTGAGTGTATAGTGTCTGTTTGTTGGTGTGCGAGTCGAGTAGGAGAGTAATAGAGCGATGCAGTGTACACCAGTGTCAGGCCCGAGCTCCTTCTCCAGCCCATTGTACGGGTCAGAGTTGTGTCTTTGTCCTGTTTTTTTTTTGTTTTTTTTCAGCTGCAGAATACAGACGGACGCTTCAGCGACGATGATGATAATACCAGAGTCTCGCGGCGCCACCTTAGTAAAGTCATTAACTCAAGCCATACGTCACATTTTATAGACAAATATGCAAAATAAAATGAATATTTCTAAATAAGATGTTTTCGGAGTGTTGTAGATTTACGGTAATTGAGGTTACAAATCTGCTGCCGGCAACCTGGGGAGTCACACGTGAGTCATGTGTGAGTCATGTGTGAGTCATGCGAAACCTTTTCCTTGTGTCATCGAGAGAGTTCACACTGGACGGGTACAAGCGTCACTATCATGCTAACTACGACTTTTTGTGAGATAGTTCGGCATTCTTTACGATGATGTACTATGACATACTATACTATGATGTACTATAATATGACATACTATACTATAACATACTTTACTATGACATACTTTACTATGACATATTATAAATACTATACTATGATGTACTATACTATGATGTACTATACTATAAATACTATACTATGATGTACTGTACTATGACATACTATACTATGATGTACTATACTATAAATACTATACTATGATGTACTGTACTATGACATGCTATACTATGACATACTATAAATACTATACTATGACATAATATACTATGATGTACTATAGTATGACATACTATAAATACTATACTATGACATACTTTACTATGACATATATAAATACTATACTATGACATACTTTACTATGACATATATAAATACTATACTATGACATACTTTACTATGACATATATAAATACTATACTATGACATACTTTACTATGACATATATAAATACTATAATATAACATACTGTACTATGACATATATAAATACTTTACTATGGCATACTTTACTATGACATACTATTAATACTATACTATAACATACTTTACTATGACATACTATAAATACCATACTATGACATACTTTACTATGACATACAATAAATACTATACTATGACATACTTTACTATGACATATATAAATACCATACTATGACATACTTTACTATGACATATATAAATACCATACTATGACATACTTTACTATGACATATATAAATACTTTACTATGGCATACTTTACTATGACATACTATTAATACTATAATATAACATACTGTACTATGACATATATAAATACTATACTATAACATACTTTACTATGACATACTATAAATACTATACTATGACATACTTTACTATGACATAATATACTATGATGTACTATACTATGACATACTATAAATACAATACTATAACATACTTTACTATGACATACTATACTATGATGTACTATACTATGACATACTATAAATACAATACTATAACATACTTTACTATGACATATATAAATACTATACTATGATGTACTATACTATGACATACTATAAATACAATACTATAACATACTTTACTATGACATAATATACTATGATGTACTATGCTATGACATACTATAAATACAATACTATAACATACTTTACTATGACATATATAAATACTATACTATGACATACTTTACTATGACATATATAAATACTATACTATGACATACTTTACTATGACATATATAAATACTATAATATAACATACTGTACTATGACATATATAAATACTATACTATGACATACTTTACTATGACATATATAAATACTATAATATAACATACTGTACTATGACATATATAAATACTATACTATGACATACTTTACTATGACATACTATTAATACTATACTATAACATACTTTACTATGACATACTATAAATACTATACTATGACATACTTTACTATGACATACTATTAATACTATACTATAACATACTTTACTATGACATACTATAAATACTTTACTATGACATACTTTACTATGACATACTATTAATACTATACTATAACATACTTTACTATGACATACTATTAATACTATACTATGACATACTTTACTATGACATACTATAAATACTATACTATGACATACTTTACTATGACATGCTATAGTATGATATACTATAAATACTATACTATGACATCCTACACTATGACATACTTTACTGTGATATACTATACTATGACATACTTTACAATGATATACTGTACTATGACATTTTAAGGCATTTGACCACACTAGGCTACATCTGTCTCTTTCCCACCTGCCATTAAACTTATATGATAAGGTCACATTTCATCTTCATGTTATTACCAACAAATCCCATCTGGCTCTCAGTTTATTTTAGATGTAAATCTTTAAAAACAGTTGGGACAGTTCACCCACAGCAACAGTATGGACCATTGATGTGTTTTTCTTCTAGTGTTTATTCAACAATATAAACTCTGTGGCACGGACAATACATGATAGCGGAAGCAAATTTCATGGGATTTGTTGGCCATAAGATTTTTTTTTAATATTATCAGACTTTTCTTTAACTGTCTTTCTCTTTTTGCAGGGCTCTGGAGGTGGAGCCATGTGTATCAGCTATGATGCACATGAACAGAAGACGGTGGAAGATAAATGAGTGTGTTTCTTATCAAACACGAGCAAGAGTTTACTGTTGGGTGAACCCTGTCTTACTCATAGACAACCCTTCCCTTCTCTCACTATACACCTACAACTTCTCTAACTTCTCACAACTTTGATTTTCTTAAAGCACATTGAACTATTTAGAAATTAGTTTATGTTGCCTCAACTAATTCAAATATTTAATGTGAAGATCTGATATGTGCTCTTTTCGCCCTCTACTGGCCAGAATTATGTATTGTAGCTCACATTTTCCTCAAAGCCCAGCAACCTCACAATGTGCTAAATTTAAAGGAACAAAAATGACTCAAACCGTATATCAAGTCTTTCATGTTTATTATCATTGAAATGTTTATTGAAACGCCTTGTGCTCCCAGTAAGGATCAAATAATAAAAGGAGACTCAATGTAAAGCTTGCACAGCCGATCTGCAGTGAACAGAAAGTCTGGGATACAACATTTCCTTTGGATTGCGCTGGTTCAGAACAGAAAAAAAGCAGATGGTTTATGTAAAAATGAATATCATAGCAAATACCATAGTGAGGGGAGGAGAAATGATCATGTCTTAAAAATTGATGACAAAATATGCACAGGTATTGGTACGAACCAGGAGCGGGGTAATGAAAATAAAACAAAATAAAAAGTAGTGTATCTGCAATCTTGATCTCTCTCACACACACGCACACGCACACATAAACACGTATACACACTAACTTGTAAACACACTCATACTCACAAGCAGGCGCACACACACACACACGCTCACTCCCACGCACACACTTGCATGCACACACACACGCACACATGCTTCAGAGGTATCCACACACACACAAACACAAACCCACAGATAAAATGTAGTGATGGAAAATAGTGAAACCTTGGTAAAATGTAATGGTATCATACATCCACGTCTTGTGTCTGAAGTGCAGAAAACAAAAATGAACTTAAAAAGAAGAAAAAAACTAAAATGGAGATAAAGTCAGATGAATATTGAAAAAGCATGCCCATCTTCACTGGTCTTACCCAACTTGAAACGACCACAAACCCAGAGTGTTGCCCTCTCTACCCAAACCCCAAGCCCCACCCCCTTTTACTCCACCCTCACCTGTCCCATGCCCTCTTACCCTTCTCATATCATACCCACATCCCCGCCTCACCCTCATCCTGCCCTCGGCCCCCCACCCTCTCTGCTCAATTTCAGGGTGCTCCTCTGAAGGCCTGTCTGAGAGAAGGAAGCGGGAGTGACGGGGACGAGGACGAGGCGGCTGCTTGGTTCAGGCGCTGGTCACCATATATCAAAAAACACAATGTCCAGTTCAGAATACAGAGTGAGGACTTGGGGGGGAGCAGAGGAGTCTTGTTGTGTGTTGAGGTTGAAGGTTGTGAAACCTGTCTGTTTGTGTGTCGTTTTTTTTTTTGTTACAGCGGCATTGGAAAACAAATCGTATCACGTGTTAGTCTAGATGTGAGTATTTGGGTTAGTATTTTTTTTTTTTGCGACGTTGTGTGAAGGCATGTGGAGGTGGGGTCGGCGTAGCTCGGGGGCCCTTTTGTCCCTCATCCCTCGAGGCCCCGGTCGGAGAAGGTGGCAGGGGCCGGTTTATAGGGCTTGCGTCTTGAGCTCGATGGGCTCCCCGCGGGTGTCCTGCTGGGTCTCGCTCTCGGGGGGCCGGCTGCCCTTCAGCGTCGCCAGGCGCTCGGACAGACCCCTCATGCGTGGGAAGAGCATGAAATCGTACAGAAGAGCGCCCATTGCACCTCCTATCATCGGCCCAACCCAGTACACCTGCAAGCAGAAAAACATCGGTCAACACAGCGTTCGGTAGTTTATGGTTCCTGCTCAGATTGGTATCTTCAGTTGGATTGCAGGTTCTTACCCAGTGGTTGATGAAGTTCCTGAAGAGCAACGCGGGGGCAAAGGACCTGGCGGGGTTCATCCCAGCGCCGGTGTAGTACATCTAAAACACAAGGCGCTTGTCACTGCATTGTGTTTCACAGAATGTAATTGTTCCTCGATATCTATGTTTCTCTTGTGTCTCACCCCCATGAGATGTCCAATGGTGACAGAGAAGCCGATGGACAGGGCGGCGGATCCCATGCGTCCGTTTCTCCTCTCGTCCGTCACGGCGAAGATGCACACCACCAGCTGCATGGTGAGGAAAACCTCCACAGTGGTGGCCATTCCCAGACTGATGCCCGGCTGCAGCTGGAGACACACAGGTGGATGGAAAAATGTGTTTGTATAAGTCAAAGAAATGTCACAGCTGCACAAACATATACTGCTGAATTCCAGTTTGATTTATAATACATACAGCATTATTAGATTTAGACTTTACTGAACTGAACCTGAATTCATAACACATTCCTAAACTTGTATCCCAGGGTTGAACGTCCCATGAGAACATTGCTGAACTTGTTTTCTCAAACATCTGCGTTGGGTCCTTACCGTGTTCATCGCCATGTTGCCCCTCATGTTGCCGGGCGTGACCCCGTACAGCACGGCGGCCCCGGCAACGGCGCCCAGGCACTGGGCGACCATGTAGAAAATGGCGCGGAAAAGAGACAGCTGTGAGCCAACAAGGTAGGCAAAGGTGACGGCGGGGTTAATGTGGCCGCCGCTGATGTGGCCGATGGACTGAATGAGAGTGGCGGCCGCCAGCCCGAAGCACAGGGCCACATGAAGGACATGGTGAGGCCCGGTGGTCCAGCGCAGGGCGGCGCCCATGCCGAAGAACACGAAGAACATGGTCCCGAAGAACTCGGCGAAGACGGCCCGCCAAAAATTCATGGACCGGAACTCCCACATGGTGACTGTTCACGTGAGGCTCTCCACCAGATGAAGAAGACTCGTTTAAAGAAAAAAAATCAGGGTCTCTTTACCTTTTCAGCCCCCCAAAAAAATAACAAAACAAAATCTTCCTTTTGCAGTCAGCTAACTCGGCTGACTAAAAAAAAAAAAAAAAAAAAAAACACTCAGTTCAAAAGACGAAACAGGATTTCAGAACGTCAAAACAGACGAATCCACCCAATGGGTCGTGAACCGGGTCGGTTAAGTCAACTCAGCTGCGCTCGCTTGCCACCTCTGTCCACCTGTCGCAAAGACATAGGTGTGAGATAATGTGGGAGTGTGGTCGGATATCTCAGCTGTCAAGAGGAGGTGGGCATCAATGCTAAAGGGATGTTTCTAAAGTAGAGACGGGGATAGACAGAGTGTCCGGTGGACCTTTTAGCCTCTCTGACGGAGGGGAGAGGGCCAGACAGGGGCTTTATAATACCCCCCCGGGGGCCCCAGGTGACGCCATAATCCCCTCTGCAGGGCCAAGGGCGGGGGGCGGCGTTGCTGGTCATCCTAAATCAAACAAACTTAACCCCTCTGTCGCCCCCTGCAACGAGGCCAAAAGAGAGGCAGGGTGTCCGAGAGAGAGAGAGAAACAGATAAAGCGAGAATGAGTGGAAATCCACGAGAGACGTTTAACGGGACGGAGAGAGTTTTTGGGGCTAAAGAGTCGACAGGAAGTGCCGCATTTTATATGCAGGAAGAACCGAGAGGAACATCCGCGATGGAGAGCAGCTGGAGCCGAGCGGGGAAAGTTTTCTTTGGGGCGCATGTCATCAGTTGACATTTCATAACTGTCATAATCAGGGGGACTCAAATGCTGATGGACAAGGACAGAAAACACACACACACACACACACACACACATAGACATATACACGCCATGCAGATAATACAGTTGGGGCCCCAGACGGAAGTGCCCAAAGCTAACAGCGCTGAACTGACCCATACACTGAAAAGCCTGACCCTGTGAAACCATTGTCTGTGGGCTACGTATAGACAGAGACGAGAAAAAATACATATTAAACTAAAGCACAGAAGTTACAGCCAACCAAGCGTTTTCTTGATTCTGCAACGCGGCGGTGTGTGTGACAACATTTATCGCTTCTGTTTATTGTTCTGGAGGAAAATCCCACCAACAAGCAGGGCCTTTTTAAGAGGAGTTAAAATGGCAGCAGTCGGTGCAGAGGCCCGTGATCATGAACACCGAGACCTGAACTTGACTTTGCCTCAGAGCTCAGAGTCGTCAGCGGCGCTGCTGCACAGCCGACGGCAGTGCGGCGGTAGACATGAGGGGGTAAAGCCAAACGAAAAGTGTGCAGAAACACCGATGAACCAACAGGGATTCACAGCAGATTCTGTCTTGTGTGGTGACAAAGGCTTCTAGGAGGCGCTCGGCAGAGGTTTGCATTATGTGTGTGAGTGTGTGTGTGTTGCAGGACGACGTTCGACACAAGCCGTGGGGGGGTGGGGAGGGGGGGTGGGGGGGGGGGGCACAGTGGGGTTACTGAGCAGCACCCGGGGCATCGCGCTGACCAGTTGAGAGCCATCACTGTGTGGGAGGGAGGAGGAGGAGGGAGGAGGGGGATGAATGTAGAATGCTGCGTTGGCCGTTTTTGACTCCCTTTTATACATGTTAGAAAGAACACACACAATGCAAAATGCTGGCGGCACTGTGGCAGTTATAGCTATTGTGCACATTGTGTGTGTGTCTGTGTAAATGGTTTATATATGTGTGTGTGTGTGTGTGTGTTCAAAGTACACTGCTGTAATGATTGCTAACATGGTTTATTTTAGACCTGCAGTCAAATCCAGATAATACAGTGTACGTTATACTCAAATATAATAAATGTACTTTTTATTATATTATTTTCAAGATACAGTTCATACAAATACAACATAAGTCACTTATAACAAGCAATTAAGGAGACGAATATCTCAAAACCCAAATAAAAAACAATCTTTTTGCATGGTTAAATACTACTTGAAGTTATTAAAAGATAGTTTTTGGGGGAATTTTGGTGAACCGACCCTTTTAATTACATTCAAAACATATTTTCAGACAAGACAAAATACGTCAATGATACCAAAAACACACACGATAGTAATTGTAAAGGTTTTGTGAAAACAAAAAGTCTCTCACACACCCAAACATGCATTAACACACACACACACACACGCAACTCATATTCATTTCATATTACAAAGCTTATTTCCACTGAACATGTTCTTTCTTTAGAGCCATTAACGGAGGTAAAAAGGTCCATTTAATTGTGAATAATATAGCCTGAGAGAAGAGACGGATGCAAACAGGCACAGACATGAGAGACATGTTTGAGAGCATCATTCAACCCACAATGCAGTGCAAGGACCTCTTTAGCATTTCAAAGCATTCACAGACGCAGGATGAATCTGAAAATGGGAAACATAAGGGGGGTTTTCAGAAGGGTTTCAATGAACCTCCATTATATATTTTAATGATGTGCAAATTTGAAAGTAACAAATGAATCTCACAATGTTGGCTCAACCTTTAGTTACACTTATGGCAGCCAACCGGGACCTCGGATGTAACATTAATCTACTTTTATAATGCAGCCTTCTCTGTGCAACAAAAAGCAACAAGGAAAATATTAATCCAGAATGTGCGGATAATGTTTCAGTGGAGGAACATTGAACGGACAACTCACTGAAATGTGCCGGGTAAACACATATTATAGCAAATAACCTTCATTTTGTTAATGGATTTATTGACACCAGAGCAACATGTGAGTTTATTGCGGCCTGTTGAAAAGAAAATACACATAGGCTGACAACTGTAGACACATGAAAAAAATGTAAAAGTGAGACTGTATAACTTTAAAAGAAGGTATGACGAACACCAAGTTGAAATCATAAGCATAGCACATAACATTACTGAACTTGATACGCATTAAGATCACGACTGTTGTCTTAGTTTGGTAGAAAGTATCCTATGGTGGCTAATGTAAGGTAATGTGGCAAATATTACCAAGAAAAGGGTCCAATTGATTGTGAATGGGAGGCCTAAGAGAATGCATGTGAGTTTTGCTGTTGCATGAGTCCTCAGTTGTTTTCCTGTTTGTTGGGCTGCTTGGCTCTGGGGTTCTGCGTGACGGTGGACAGAGACGATCCCGTCATGCTGGCCGCCTCCACAATCTCGATGTCCTTACAGGTCAGACATGCGACGAGCTTCTGGCGAGAGGCGCTGCGTGCAAAGAGGAACTCGTGGGACACTCCGCCCAGTATCGCCCCCACCACGGGTCCGATCCAATAAACCTGGAGGTTGGAAAAAACGTTGAGACAGAAGAATGCTTTTACATTTTCTGGATGGTCCAAGACGAGTGAACATCTTTATCTAGTATTAAATAGCCAATATTAATACTTTACAGTGTTGGAAGTAATGAAAAAGTAATAATTTAGTGTGGTATAAAAATGTAGTGAAAATAAATTGTATAATATAGTCACTAAGAATGGCAGAGTGTAGGATGAAAAAACAGGAAATAAACGTTGCAGTATTGGATTAAGATATAGCATAGTATAGTAATAATGACATTTAATTTTATAGTATGCCATTGAAAGTAATACAAAAGTAATTTTAGTATGCCATCCAAATGTTTAAACAAGGCATAGTATAGTATGAAATACTGGCATAGTATAGTTTGCTATAAAAGAGACAAAAAGTCATACTATACTTTGCAATAAAAATGGTGGGGAAAAAAATTATAATATTGTATGTCAAAAAGAATGTAATAAATAATGATATAATATAGAATGCCTTAAAAAGGTAATCATATAATATGTCAGTTATAAAATATCATGGCATAAAATGTCATAAAAAAAATAGCCAGTATGTCATAAAACTGTTTTTAGGATATATTGTCACAAAAACATATTTAAAAATCCTACTATGCAATGAAAATATTGGAAATAAATCTTCAAAACATTATAGTATGTCTTAAAGATGTCATAAAATTGTCAATTTCAGTTATCTGTCATGTCATGAAGGTCATATGGTATAGTATTTAAAAAATGTAATAAAAAAGTAATAGTATAGTACGGCATACAAATTGTCATAAAATGTTATAGAGATGTACACCATAAGAAAAGCATAGCAATATTTTTTCCAGAAAAAGTAACAATTAAAAAGTCATGTATAGGATGCCAAAAAATGATGTAGGTTAGTATGACATAAGAGTCATGAAAAAGTCACAGTAAAGAGTTTGTCACAAAATGTCAGAAGAAAATGTGTTTAAAGGTGATAAGAAATGTCATATTAATGCATTTTATAACAAACATTCACAGAATAGTATGCCAAAAAATGTCATAAAAAGTCAGTTTAGTATGCCACAAAATATAAATATTATACCATGCCATAAAAGAGTTATTAAAAATAGTATATATTATGTGACAAAATTGTATAGCATGGCATAAAACAACATAATTTCATAAAAAATGGTATATTATAGTATGCTATAATCATATTCGTATGTCATACAAATATAAAAGATAATATAGTATAATATGACACAAAAGGCCTCATAAAGAGTTGTTGTAGAATTTCATGACAAAAAAAAAAGTAATTGCAAAGTATGCCATTTAAAATAGTTTTTTCTTTACGTAAAAAATAATGGCATAGTACAGTGTGCAATGAAGATAGTGTTGTTTTGTGTCGTCAAACCGTCATAACCCCTGAATTACTTTCAGAACAAAACAATGGCATATTGAAGTATAAAGAAGCCATAAAATGTTGAAAATAAACAAAAGAACGCCATAAAAAAGTCCCAGTAATATTGCAATGGCTTTGGACAAGTCTTTTCGTGGAGACTGGTCTCACCCAGTGGTTTTCCCAGAATCCAGTGATGATGGCTGGACCCAGAGAGCGTGCAGGGTTCATGCTCGCACTGGAGAATCGCGCCTGACCGAAAGAACAACACAAACACAAATTAAAAACAATTTCCCCGAAGATAAATGTTTCTTGTCGTTGCTTTTTGTTTTTCTGCGTTAATCTAAAATGTATGCAGAGTCTCTTTCTCTCCATTGTTGGGCTTCCTCAGTGTTACCGGGTTACATCACCGCACAGATGTTATGAATGAATGAATACTTTATTAATCCCCAAGGGGAAATTTGTCGGAGTAGCAGTAACTTAGCTGGGATGAAAGATATGTACAACACAGAGAGTATTAATTTAGGAAGTTAAATTAAACTTAAACAATAAAGCAGTGCAACAATGAAAAGTATGTATGTGTTGTGTTATGGTAAATATACTATAATGTCTCTCATGGTGACGTTTGCATTGTCCCTGAAAGGCTTTAGTTTCGTCTGCTTTTGAAGAACCAGGTTAGTTTGCTGTCATCTCTCCATGACACACTGTGTCATACATGTTCTGTCTCATTCTTCAGCTAAAGTTTTGATATTCAGATCTGATTGCCGTTATTTTTATGTGCAGCACTGTGCAATTTTATTATGCGTTTAACTAATTCACTTATTTTTTCACCTTTTCGTAGGACACCAGTGAAAACAAAACAAACGCTGACACACTTATGGGTCCAATTAATCTGAGCTGCATGTCTTTGAATTGTGAGATAAAAACATGGAAGGTTAAAGTAAACGTTTGACTGACATTTTATGAAAATAAACATCTTTCTGAGAGACAATTCAACGTAAAAAAATGTGTTGCTTTTGTCTTTTTGTTCCATACAAATGGTCCAGATGACTTAAAATGTTCATCTGTTTGTATTAACAATGTGATAACGTGTTTTTTAGTTTAAAAAACATTTGAAATGATCAGTTGAGTAAATGCACAACTACTAATTCAGCATGGAAGCTCCTCTGACCCCTATTAGCACTCCAGCAGTGTGTGCTAAGCCAATGGCCAGGATTCCTGGTTCTGGGCTTTCCCTCCGTCGCTGGTCCTCCACTGAGAACACCGTGAAGACCATCTGGAAGGTGCACAACACCTCGATGCCCAGAGCCTGGGCGGCGTTCACCTCCATGGGAACCTGAGGGAGGAGCAACGAGGAGAGAGGAAGAGGAGCAGGAAACGAAGATGTAAAGTCTTTCAAGCTTCAACTTGAAAAGTTAAAAACTTGAGCGTCTGAAACTCCGAGGACTGACCTTGTTGACAAAGTGTTCTGCAGTGGATTTGACCGGCAGGGCCAGGTAAAGGGCCCCGGCTGCTAGAAAGGCCCCCAAACACTGTGCAGCGAGGTAACCGACGGCCCTGAGGGCCTCCAGCCGCCGCGTGGCCAACAGAGCCAGAGTCAAAGCCGGGTTCACCTGCACACACACACGCACACACACACACACACACACACACACACACACACACACAGATGTTTACTATTGTATTTTATGATTGTTTATACTTCTATTTAACTACAAAGGGAAATATTGTACTTTTTACTAAATTTCATTTATCTGACAGCTGTAGTTCAATTTAAGATTTTACATTTAAGAAGATGATGAGATTATAAAACAGTGTATTGTCACCGATTAAAACTATGCAACCTTTTTGTCACCACTTAAGTGTCTGGCCCGAGTTGTTCCACCAAACAGTGACTTCCCCTCCAGATGGTTTCATCACTTGACTGTTTGAGACTTAAAGAAGTAAAAGTATCCATTATATGCTTATTTTTAAAAGGCAAAGATGAGAGAAAAGACCAAGAATATAATGCAGATTATCCTGCAGAACTTTGTTAAAACGTAAACTTTGTTAAGATTTATCTTGTGACCTTTCCAAGGGTCCCGGTCCCCATGTTGGGAACCATTGCACTAAACTACCTGACTGTATATAAAGCAGTTAAAGCGAACAGTCAAATAATGCAATATTAACAATCTAATAATGTTATATTTGATAATATATCTCTCACAGGGGCAATAATGATATTAGGCCTCACATTAAAACCTTTATGCCCATTATCGGACAAGAAAAGAGAAGAATAAGTCAAGTGACGTTACCTAAAGGATCTCCGGAACCACAACGTTGATTAACTTAATTTAAAAATACAGTAAAGTCTTGTGGGAAGAGTTCTATCGGCTCAGAAAAAAATGTAACTTACCGTTAAGTTTATGTAATTACATAAACCCTGTAACCTCGCCGTCACTTTCGCGCAGCGGCCTTAACGTTTCACTACATCAGTGGTTCTTAAACTCTTTGGGGCGCGGAGGTATTACAGGTGTTTTTTTTAATCTTAAAAATATATATATATATATATAATCCTTTATTAATCCCACATTGGGGAAATTATTATTTTTTTTTTTAACCATGCTTAGTAATTAATGTGTAGAGGAAAGCAGCTCACTGCAGCCACTAATACTGATACAACGTGATGCTCACACTGCACTCATTTTTGTTTTGCACAGGTTGAACTTTATTGTTATTATCTTGAAAATATATTTAGTGCAAAACGGGTCATTTGCAGCCACAATAGGTAACATTTTTGCCAAATATTCATAATTTTTTGCACAGATAGAACTTTATTTGCATTGTTCTAACAAAATGATTGCACATGTTATTAGTTATTGTCTGATGGAGCAATCTGGTTTACGTGAAAGGGATTTCAATTTTCTTCATTGTATTATTTGAAAAAGCACGGATGGAAGCCACAAAAAGTTGGACCATTTTGTTACAATTTTGTTGGAGCCCGAACATTTTTCTTCCTCCAAAGTGGGGCGTGACAGAAAATGTTTGAGAACCACTGCACTAGATCGTTTATAAATACACTTTACAAAGTCGGATTTCAATAAAAGACACGTCTTCGTAACCCTAGGAGTCTAATAAAGCATGAAGAAGCCTTGTGTGTAGTATATTAGTATCTGAAAAATCCCAGTGCAGTCGGACAGTTTTTTCCCCCTACTCCCTTCGACTTTTTCAACTGCGCCGGCTTCCGTGGTCGGGGGATGTTTCTTTGAGCGCATCACACGTCCTAAGTGGAAGTTTATGCACAGTTGGATACCCAGCATGCCACAACCCGGCCATGTTTTGGCATAAAGGTTATAACTTTTTCATTTTTGAACCGAACGACAGTTTTTTGACTGAAACTCATTCGTAACACCCCAATGCTTTGTTTTATTTTGGTTTGTGTTGCACCGATTATTTAGGTCCTAACCTTTCCAAAAAGGTGTCTTATTAGAATGTGGGACGTTATTAAGACCCGGCACCATACAGTTTGAAAAACTCGGTGACCGCTCGAGGAGGCAGTTTTGGGAAATCTTGCTCATATCATGCTGGATGTTCATAGTTATGATAAAGTTGTTTTTTTTTTTTTATATAATTTTTTTTCACAAATAAATTCTGAAAAAAATGATATAAAATAACACAAGTAGTAGAACTCATTTGGGGTTCATACGACTACTTGAACAGACCTCACTAAGGCCTCTAGAAGGGCTTCTCTCCACCTGGAATTGGGGCCCAGAAGGTTAAGTAAATAATACTTCTGAAGGCTCTAGTTAGTGGTAATGGTACTTATACTAAAGTAAAGTATAAGAGTGCAATTGCTATGTCGCCGCCAGCAAAGAAAAATCAATCAGGGACAGAAATATACAATTTAATTGAATTTGTGACTATAAGACATTCACCTGTGCGCCGCTTATTTCTCCGAAACAGTGTGCGATGGCAACTATCGACACACCGACCGCCACGGCCGGGTACAGGGGCCCCGGGGGGGCCTCTCCGGGGCCCGGCACAGAGGCACCCAGTATGGCGCTCACTAAGACCAGGGTGCCGAGCAGCTCCGCGAGAATGGCGCGCCAGAACTGCCGACTACGTAGCTCCACGAAGAAAGGGGACATAAACCTGTCATAAACCTGTATTTCAACACTGTTACATATTCTATTTCTTTCAATCATTTTATTTTAAGTTCATACAAGTTACACATTACCTCAAACTAGACAACAACAAAACTAAATAAGACACAACAGCATAACAACCAACTATACGAACAATCAGACAAGGACAGAAAACACAAACATAAATCATCATCCTCCATATTGAACCTACTATAACAATTATATGTTAATGCATGTTGTGCACATCGGCCCTCGGGGGTCCTTTGGAACCCAAAGTTGCAACCTCTAATTCTCACCACCATTTTATTTTCAGTTTAAACAGGCCACTTGTCGAATGACACATTTTCTTAATAACCATATGCATTAATTGTCCTAAAATGATAACACTTCATAACTATCTGCTGGATAACAAAAAGGTTCTGCAGTTTTGCACAAACACAAGTCACAAATACAAGCCGTTTGTTAAATTAGCAACTTCTTTGATTCTACAAGTTTATGACTTTATTTATTTGATGTGGATATTACAGTGACATTAGATTGTACAACCTAAATCACATGCACAAAAAAACAGATGCACACAGGAGGCTTTTCTTTCTTTCTTTCTTTATATAATAAAATGTGATAAGTGAAGTGGGACTTAAAGACAAAGCAAATAACACAAAGCAAATATAAGATGCTTACCTCCCGCCACGTCATTTTGACCTCAGTGTGTTTTTTCTCTCAGTATATCCGTCTGTCCGTCCGTGTTCAGCTCTCAGGGTCTGAGGGCTTCAGGGTCTCTGCGACATCACTCATTAACTTGTAGAGTCTGAGAGATGCTTTGATGGGAGCGCCCCCCTCCTCTCCTCCTCTCTCTCTCTCTCTCTTCACCCTCTCCTCTTCTCTCCCCCCACACCTCAGGCCCCTGAGTCTTCCTGCGCACAAGCACTTGTCAGTGCGAGCCCTTAAAACAATGTCTCTCCAAGGTTGCACGTGTAACCCTCCCGGTGCTCCTGCAACACGTTCTACCGACCTTGAGCAATTGAACGCATCTTCAGGAAACCACGAGGAGCCTTTCACTCGTCTTCCAGCTGAAGTGATTGTGGCCTCTTCAGACATAAAATGATGTAACCATCATGGAAAAGGGCTGAAATCACAATTACAGGCATTGCCGCGAAAGTGGGTCATTTTAATGTTCCATTCATCAGGTTCATATGTCGCCTGTCAGTTTGTGTTTATACACAACACCACATAAAAAATGCAAAGCTCCAAATTCCAGCAAGCTTCCAAGAATGTATTTACAATTTACAATAATGTAACATAATCCAACCAAGTGTTTCACAGTATATTACAGTATTAAGTATATTTCCCCCCAGTGCTGCCTCTACATACCACAAAGTAGGACTATGACTATGAAGATGGCCTTAAAGTCTAGTGATATTCTTTGTTTTTCGCTTCTCTTCTCATCAACAAATGCCATGAAAAGACCAAAACCAACAATAAATCGATCCGACCAATAAGTAGCCTCCCATCTGTGTCTCCAAAGCTTGATCTGTCAATCACACACCTGCTGCTGTTAATCCTGCCGAGTAACAAATGTGTACAGAACCACAGCTGAAAATATATTATTATCACATGTTTGCCAAGTTTTATGACGAATTACCTGCAAAAATAATAACATGCAAATCAGCTTTGGCTGCACTTCCTAAACTAAGATGGCAGACATCATACTTGCTGGACGTCAGCATGTTAGCATTAGCTACGTGCAGCCTCACAGAGCTGCAGACTGTTGTTAAAGATCTACTTCCTTCCTTCTTACATCTTTTCATGTGATGCCTCAACAGTGAGGATAGAAACCGCCTCATCCTTTAAAGATATGACGCAGGCGAGCTACACAAGCAGGCGGCGACGCTCCCGTGACCTAAAGGTGTCGGTGTGACTTGGCCTGTTGTCTCGTTGGACTCTGTCTGCGTTGGAGCACCTGGCACCCTTTTTGCTCAGCCGGATTTTCATATCA